>NC_081439.1:21832347-22034045 GCF_949786415.1 Peromyscus eremicus | reverse complement strand
GCTTGGCTTGGGGGATAGAATCTACATTTCCTGTCTTCAAAGAAGTTTACATATTATTGAGGTAATAGCACTTCTAACTCGATGTAAGGGGGATTATTTGTAATTTACATAGCTGTTATGACAAGAGGTGCTCAGAAACACTTTTAGACAACTAAAACATGTTGGGGACCTTTGTGTTTTCTTGAATTGACAAAGAGCATAATAGCTTTCCATTGGGAAAACAGGGCCTTAGGAGAAGACACCATTCAACACACGTAGGCAATGAGTCTGATTTGGAGTCTGGACTTGCATTTACCTGATTGGTTGGAATTGGATCTGTAGGCTGGCAGCATCTGTATGGGCTGGCAGCTTGGGTGAACGCAAAAGGCCAGTCCCCACCCAAACTGGAATCAGAAGCTGTGTTCAATAATGTTCTCATACAATAGCTATGCTCAGGGGGCATTGAGAGGCTAGGGCATCCAAGTTTACCATCCAAGGCCATATTTCATGAAAGCTTTTGTGGTAACCAAGCAAAATGGATGTGAAAATGTTCTTTTTCAATACTGGAGAAAAGTCTTCTGAAGTAAAACTCTGATATTCCAGGAATGTTGGTACACAAAATGACAACCAAAAGGAATGAGAACAATAATGAAGTAAAGCTCTCACTGTCGATGCTTGGTCTAAGAAAGGCTTGGTCTGGTTCATAGTTAACATGATATTGTGAACATCTACCTGAAAAGAAATGGCAGGTACCACACTGCAAATTGAGAGTGGAAACACTCTGTGACCACTTCCCACACCCATGGTAAATACTGTCTACCTTTTCTTCCCAGGGACAGGTTTCTACTTTTTCCATGAATATAATGCTGTGCTAGGATACTGATATTCACAAATAATTAACAAGTAACTGAAACCTGAAGATGGCCCTTCAAACCAAAAGTGAACTATACAATTTAGTTGAGAAGTATCTCTCTTCTCTCTGCCTCCTCCTCTTCCCCCCACCCTCCTATTTATTGCCTTTAATTGGACCAGTAGTTTGTGATTTGAGACTACTAGGTACACCAAGCCTTGCTGGGCCTTGTTACCAGTCCTCAACTGTCAATATTCTTAGTTGACATTTCTCTTCTATTAAAGTGAGGAGTCAAAGTTCAACACACAGAGGAAAGAGTCAGCATAAGTGGCAAGCAATCTGTTCTATACATGAAAACAACATTGTACCTTATGTAATTAAAAGACAATTAGATAAACCTTTTCAAAATATAACAAAAATAAAGCCAATCTAAGTATTACAGAGAAAGACATTCCAGTTATAACTGGTTAGTTTGTCCTTGTTTTCTTTTTCACCTTACTTGGTAGCAATAACACAGTAACAAGAAATATCTCAGAGAGGTGGAAGTTTAGAAGCTTAAAACTCATAATCCATGACATGGCAGCCAAAAACATAATTAAGGAAAAATACTCATTTAAGTTTCTTTTCCATCTGAAACCTAATCTCAAAGTTTCCCCTGAAACTCTGAGGAGAAGCTATGATTTGAGGTCAAACTTTGAACAATGGTAGATTATTGCTAAGCAGACCCCATGACCTTATTCAGAATGAAATCACATGCTCAGAGATTTCAGAAGTCAGAATTGTTAAAAGGCATTTTGCTCTCCCAGAGCTGGTAAATAATCCTTTCCTACAAGGACATCAGGAACATTAGGTTATTGCTGTGTTTTTTGGATCCTACTGAGTTTCCAGAGGCAGGATCTTAAATACCCAGCTGTCAAGTAAACTCTTGCCCTCAAAAACCTGAATCAGTATGAACAAACATGATATATATATCGCCCTTCCCTCCCTCCAGTAAACAAGAACATTGAAAAAATGGAACAAAGTCAGTAAGTTGTACACACACACACACACACACACACACACACACGCACACGCACACGCACACGCACATGCACACGTGCACGCACAAACACACACACACACACACACAGAGAGAAAGAGAGAGAGAGAGAGAGAGAGAGAGAGAGAGAGAGAGAGAGAGAGAGAGAGAGAGAGAGTCATATTTTTCCTTGTGTTTGAATTTATTCTATCTGCTTTTGAAGCACAAGCAGGAACCAAGAAACAAACCAAAACAAGTGTGATAGGAACAGCTGAAGCTCCTTGGGAATGAACCACTCTTGTTAACAACATATCTAACTGGAATGCCAGTGTGCTTGCTACCTTGATACTGAAGTGATATAGCCATTCCCCACTTTCATTGAGATGCATTCCAACATTTCTTTCACGGTAATTTGTTTCCCTCTTAACAAAGATGCAAAAAGATTTTCAAGCTCATGTTGCAATCCTGAGGCACTGGCCATACTCTTCAATTTAATGGATATTTTCTTTCCTTCCTTGCTTTCTTCCTTCCTTTCCTTCCTCCCTTCCTTCCTTTTTGAGACTGAGTCCTATGCCCCCAAAGCTGTCAACTGGCGTTGAACTTCTTATGTAGTTAAAGATGTCATAGAAACATTGAGCGTCTGGCTTCTGCCTCCTGAGTTCAGGGATGACAGGCATGCACCACTAAGCCCTGTTTATGTGCTGGGGATAGAACCCAGGGCTGCATGTCAATAAACACTCTAGCTCTTGAGCCGAAGTCCCTTCCTTCACACCTGAAAATTCTGCAACACAGCTCTGAAGGCCATATTTAGCTGGATATGGTGGTGTAGGCTTGTAGGTTTAATAATCAAGAGGCTGATATCAGAATATTCCCCCAAGTTTGAGGCCAACCTGGGCTATACAGTAAGTGCCAGATCAGTCTGGAATACAGAATGAAACTTTAAGACTTCATACTATTTTGCATAGTTCAGTTCACAGCACCTGCACCAGGTGACTCCAACTCCAGGGGGATTAGACACCATCTTCTGGCCTCCATGGACAATTACAATCACTTGCACATACACAAAACCCCACATATATAATTAAAAAAATAAAATAACGTCTCTTTAAACTTTATACCTCACATATCCACATAAACAGTCTGTCACTAGCAGTCTGTACAGCACTTGTTTCCAGAAGATGGCAAAAAATAAACTGGTTGAACAACACTGACTCATAGAGCAGATTACAGGCTTTCAGCTCTTCAGGGGAAACACATCATAGGAGATACAGGAGTGAGTGGTCATTCGCTCTTTTCCTTTCAAATGGAACAAAGCCAGAACCATAGTCACTTATGAGTCCCAAGATTAAGCAATTTAAATAATAAGGTTGTATAGGAAACACTTTCCATATACACTTTGATTTCAGGGGCTTCACAGCTTGACACCTTAAGAGTTCATGGAAATGAAGATGAGAGGCAGTGCCCTCAAGGATGGTATGAGAATGAGGAAAGTGGAGAGTATACTGCAAGATGAGCAGGAAGCAATGTGGAATGCCTTTATGACATTGATCTTCCTATGTGATGGACTATTCATGCTTCTTTTGGAAAAGATAGGAAAAGGCCTTTATTTCAACTGCTAATATTTAACTTTTCAAGAGATTTACATAGAAGTCTTTTCCCTCACACTGTGTAACCAACGAAATATTTTAGTAGAGCATATATCACTGGATAAATTCTATTGTTTTGTTTGCTCATTGATGTGATAAAACAGTTAGAAGAACTTTTTTATGATTTTAATTATATTATTATATAATATATTATAATTTTATAAGTTTTTTTAATAAGTGAAGATCACTTGGAGGAAGGAATTAAGATAAATCCCTTTTAATCCTCTATTCATCTTAGAATAGATTTTTAAAAAATCAGATTTCCATCCTCTATATACCTTCTTCCTTGTATTGAGATAGAAGTTGTAATCTGGTTAACCTATTTCAGACTCCCACTGACAACCAAGATACCGGTCTTGCTTCTTATAACTTCCTTGCAGGAAATTAAAATTATACCCAGGTAGTAGACTCTAAGCACTATTGTTTGTGTTACTATAATAAATACTTGACATAATTAATAGAATAAGAACAAAGGTTTACTTTGGTGCACAGTTTCCAGAGGATGCAGTCCAGTGAGGAAGCAAAAACACAGGCTAGAGCAAAGCTGTTCACCTCAAGGTGGTGAGAAAGTAATAGAAAAAGTGAGGAAGAGTCCCACACTCTTCTTGGAGGGGCCCCACCATGACCCAAGACTTAAAACTATCCACATTTCCCAAAGGCTCTGCCACTTCCAAATGACACAAAGCTAAGGCTTGGGGCACTGGGTTTTCTCATGTGCATTTTTGAAGAATATTCCAGACCCAAACAATAGCAGCTTTATTTTTGTAAGCACCAAAATTATTGCTTTTCTTTGCTCAGTCTGCTCTTTGATTGCCTGACAAAAGGAAGTCAGTAAAATCAGTTTAACTTCAACATAAGAGATCAATTTAAAAATGTAGCTTCCTCATTCAGTGACTAGGCATGGAGAGTTTGGTGTTGTGTTGCAAAATTAGACACTGCTGTGAGGAGTTCATAGCAAATCAGAGAGGAGATGGTTGTCTTCCTGAAGGTCACACCAAGCAAGTGCATGTATGGCCTCCCAAATATTATCAGAGTGCATACACAGGATATTGCAGAAAAACCAGATGTGGGGCAGAAGGTAAGAGATGAAGATGGAATAGAGACAGCTAGTGTGATTCAGCCAGCACAGTATGTATTTGAAGTGGGAAGAGGTGGGTAGTGAAGGATCAGGTTGGTGGCACAGGATGAAAGGTCAGGATTTGGGACGAGTGTAGAGAAAGCAGTATAATTGAAATTCAATGGATGGTACAGAGTGAAGAGGGACAGGATGTGATAAGAGTTGAAGCAAGTAAGAGGTGATAATCTTCTGGTAGGGAGACTTCATGTCATCTCAGAGCTTTGAGAAAACAGTGAAATGAGATTTGTACCTTGAAAAGCTGACTCGGGTGCCATTGTGGAAATCAGATTAGCAAAGGGTCAATTAGAAAGCGCGCTGTAATCCTCCAGAGCAGAGAGAATGGGTCCAAGTGAGTGCAACAGTGCCGGTCAGAGACGTGAAGATTACTTGGAGGATTTCAAAGATGGATGACACTGGGTTTGAAGAGTATATGGCAAAATATGCCAAAGGAATAACTGGAAAAAGGCTTCAGGAAAACAGATAGATGAAGGACTAAATAAGGTCAAGAGAGATCTGCTCCGTCCACCATATATGAAATGAGGTTCTGCTAGAAGGAGCAAGTACATATGTTGGAGCAGGCTCCTCAATATTTAGGCTCACAGGAGGAGGGAAAAACCATGGCTGAACACTGCTTTTCCTAACCTAGAGATGGTAACAAAAAACAAAGAAGCAGAGAGGGTAGGAGAGAGCGGGGGTGGGGAGAGTCTAGTGAGTGTGGAGTATTGGAGGAGATGAGGCTCCTGAGGAATTTAGGGTCACTAACCTTGAAGACTGGATAGAAGAAAAAAAGATCCATGAAGGAGATGGACTGGGTATGAGTATAGGTTAATGAACAGGTTTGAAGACAAGTGGCTGAGGTACTTGGGATCCAGTGGGTTCTACCTTCTCTACAAAATGGAATCCTGAGGTAGGAGAAAGGAGGGGTCAGTAATTTTCACTTTCAAATTTTTTATTTCGTTCTCCTTTTTTTTTTTTTTTTGAGACTGAGTCTCACTATGTAGCTCTGGCTGTTCTGGAACTCACCATGGAGACCAGATTGGCCTTGAACTCACAGTGAGCTTCCTGTCTTTGCCTCCCAAGTGCTGGGATTAAAGGCATTTGAGACCATGTACAACCAAAGGGGTCAGGAATTTTTAAAGCATGGTCACTATTTTAACATATGCAATCAGGAATAACCATGAAATAACATCTCTTTGGATAAATATACCTCATGATTAAAAACAATATCAAGAACAGTGTTTGTGGTGTTGGCAAAATTGTAAGGCCTCTGAGAAGCAGAAATCCATGCAGGGCTATTTTGAAACAAACGACAACATAAATTCATCCTCTTTGCCTTTCTAAGAAAAAGCAGCAGGGCTGGTGTCTATTTTCAGTTCCGTGTAAGCTAGCAATAATAGCATCATCACAGAATGCAACGAAAGCAGTGCATGGTTCTGTCTCAACTCAACAGCAGCTTTCCTTTCTGCGTATCTCCACCTTGTCACATAGAAATAAATACTGTTTACAAATACAAACACTGATGGATGCTCCAACCCACTACTCATCAGTGCTTCCTATCACAAAACTCAGTGACTCCATTTCTGCTTTTATTTTTTCTTCCTCAGCTGGAGGCTATAAGCTTTCCCTGTGCTGATAACCAATGGGGTCATAGCAAATAGCTAAGCAGACAGCCATGGGGCAGGGGCACAAAATCCCTTCTGAATCCTCTCTGGAGTATATCTGAAGCATAGTCTGGGTTGTTGTGGTAGAATTGTTAACCGTTTCTGTTCCAGAATAAAAAGTTATCTCCAAATGCTCATATGTGTTCACTTAGTCACCAGATGGTGGTGCTATTGAGAGGAGATTTGGCTCATAAAGTTCTACTTTTATCAACTCATCAATCCATGGATGAGTGTGTAATGGAATAAGCCTCTAGAAGGGAGGGTTATTAAGAAAAAGTGAGTCACAAGTCCTTATCTGTCCTTGGCCCCTCCTCTCTCTTTCTTCTTCCTGGAGGAATAAGATAAGCAGTGTTGTTCAGCTGTGCCCTCTCTACTAAGATGTTTTGCCTCAGCACTGGGTAGGGCACAATGAGCAGGCCACATGGCTTTGAACTGATATCTCTGAAACAGTGAGCCCAAATAAATCCTTGCTCCTTTAAGTTGTTTTGCTGAGGTGTTGTGTCATGGTGGTGCGAAGCTGACTATCCCAAACTTCTCTGAACAATGCCTCCAAACAAGCAAAATCCAACTTTGTAGAATTATAAAGGAAGCTAATTATACTACAATATCACTATCAACATATCTTTACAAACTATATCTATACTTTAGAGTATAGAAACATATACTTCTTGGATATATAACACAGTAAGTAGAAAATGTCACAATAGCTGAAGTGTTACTAGTGCCGCATGTATCCAGTATGGTAGTGTCTCCTGGTGACATTATAATCTAATTGGAAGGCAGGTCTACAGATAAGAGGGACATACTGAGGAGATATGAAAGTGGAAGAGCAGGCCTGCTGGAGAACAGAAAGGAGTATCCAATGGCTAGAAATGGCATCACAGAGGAGATGCTGTCCATGCTGAGCCTAAATCCTATCAGTGAATTAAACTAAACCATTTCAACTAAAGAGGAATGCTGCCGGGATGACAATGAGATAAGGAAAATATGAGAGAAAAACATTATTTCTAATGTTCCCAAGACAGTATTTGTTGTTGGTATTTTATTTAAACAAGGAGTAAATTTTTTTTTAAAGTTTGCCTACAACTTATAACAAAGGCAGGAATTCAGTCTAGGGCAGGAAGCCCTTCACGAAGAAGCATTTTCTTAAAAGATAAATGAGGGCTGAGGATATGGCTCAGTAAGTAAGAGTAATTGTTATACAAGCATGAGTTCAAATTCTCAACACCCATGGAAGAAGCTAGATAGGGTCACACAGATGAGCCTATAACCCCAGCTTTAGGGTGTAGTGATAGCAGAGACAGGAGGCTAGCTGGAGCTTGCTGCCTACCAGCTTAGCTCCAGATTCAAAGAAAAACCCTATCTCAAGGGAATACAGTGGAAAGTGATGGAGCAGGACATCTCACTGGCTCCTCAGGCTCCACATACGGACACAAAAAGATAAAAAAAAAAAAATGTAGACCTGACTTGTAAAATGATTAAGGACAATCCAATTCAAGAAAAACAGGGCACAAATACTTTTTATTTTAAGAATCCAAATAACATTTTGTTTGGATATTGTCCACAGAGGAGACAAAGTAACACATCCCCAAGTCCCACCTCCAAAGCAATAATATATTACAAATGATAGATTTATAAGACACCAATTAAAATAGCCTCAGACCAAAATCCTTTTTCTGAAAATCAGCATAGAGAATTGAGTCTCATGAAAATTCATCATGGAGAGCATGCCAAAAGCATTAAGGTGAAAAGATCTTATGTCAATCTAAAAGGTGTTGATTATCCCTGCTGCAAATTTCAGAAGAAGGAGAATGTGGGGGCTGTGGGACTCAGAGCTTCAAAGCCTTCAGTAGACAGGCTGTTAATTACTGTGTAAGCAAGTACTGGAGTGAAGGGAGAAATTGACCTCTAGGAGGACCAGGTGAGGTCAACCAGGCTACACAGGCTTTGCAAGATAGAAAATCCACTATCACTGTCCCTGAGATGAGGAGAGAAGTGTTCTCTGTAAGGAATTGAAGGAGAAGAGAATGTTGTTTTATTTTCCTTACTCACTCACAATGTTTTGTATATCCAGAAAAGAGGAAAAGAAAAGAATGAGAAAAATAAGGAGGAAAGATAAGCAGGGAAGTGGAAAAAAAGACAGGAAGAACCAAAGAGAGAAGGAATCCTAAGGGGCCAAGGGTTGGGGGAGGCATTAGGAACAGAATAGATGCTTCATAAACAGCTTCATAAAACTTCCTTAGCACTCTGCTCTGAACAGCTCATCATTCTGCAGGAGGGCAGATTAATTCTACCTCTTTAACACTGTATATGTTGTCCAATGGTCTCCGGCTTTCCTGGGGAACTCTAAATCATTACATTCCCTGAAAGCCCAGTGTCTGCCAATAGCTTGAAATAATGTAAATATTCCATGGCCTTGAAATGAAAGGTATCATCAACAATCACCAGAGTGAGGAATATATATTCCTGCAAATTCTGATGAACAGTTCTGCTAGATAAGCAAGAAACCAGGGAGTCTTTGACCACCTCTGCACTCAAGGCTGTGAGTTATAAGCAAACATAAGAAAGAGCTACCTCCGTATTTATAGTCACAATAGGTAAAATGGCAGGTATGGAATATGCATTACATTTCACTATTGGAGAGAGCCTTGGCAATCAACCTTATTCTTTATTATGGCAGTCCAAAATGAAATGGTAAGGAAGATAGAAATGCTTAAACAGGGGTTGGAAGATGCATTCTGAAATAAAATCCATTAATCAGATTCTTTCCAAATATATTAATTTAGTTAATTGCTGTCCTCCCACTAAGAGCTAAAGAAATGAGATGTGTACCAGTTGCAGAGAAGAAAATAGATAGAGAAGCTGGGGGTTGTGGGACTCAAAGCTATCTCTGTGAAAACAGCATACACAGCATAGCAACATTAAATTTTCTGGTGCAACTTTGGTTACCCTCAGAGATGCTCAAGAAAGTTGTACTTCTAACAAAGACCCCTTAGCCTCAGGAATGTGGATTTATACTAATTTAAATGGGAGGCACCCCATTTGCACATCAGTAGTGTTAACCCTTGAATAAACCAAGGGTCCATTGTATTTTCTCAAACAGCTTACCTGGGACCCTCAGCCTGCAGTATTCAGCAGGTTCTCCCTCAGGTCACCTTTGTAGTGTCCACCACCTAAATAGCACATTGAGCAACAGCAGCAAGAAATATGTATCATTTCTGTCCTGATGACACAGAACAGACCATCAGAAAAATCCCACCTGCCACATGGTACCGAGACTTTCAGTACAAGCTGGTATTTGGCTATAGAGACAAAATGATGGAATCAGATACCTATTTGAAGAATTTTAAAGCTGTTCTTGTAACCAACTTGAGAAAATGAAACTTGAATTGACTTCTTCATGGTTTGGGGGGAAAAAATCAGTGATGCGTGAGGTAGCCCTGTAAAGGATCAGAACTGAACAAGTTTTCTTTGTATTGGGTTTTCTCTTCCATTAATTTCAGGCCATCTTCTCTAAGGTATAGGGAAGGTTTTCAGGGCCTGGATGAACTCTCAGCCCTCAAAAGCCTCATATAAACATGACTTGACTTCCACAGCTTTCTATAAAAGGGAAAAGAGGAATCTATATCCAAGATGATCCATTGTAAGACAAAGCATTTTCAGGGTGACATCATTATTAATTTGAAGGCTTAATTATTTTTGTCTTGACCCTGGGATCAAATAACATGACAAAATGAATCAACTGAGACTGAGAAACAATCTTTTCCACTTCCTAATAGCTTTTTACGTAATTCAAATAAATCTTTGACTCACAATCAAATTTCATGCTGAATCAATGACAGACATTTTAAACCACAATCTTCAGAAAATTGAAAACAAGCAGATAAAAGTTTCATCAAGAGGAATCTGTTTCAAAACAGTGGTGTGGGGTTTGGGGAGGATTATCAAAGGCCTGCCCTACTTATCTGTATTGGCACACTAACCTAGAAGGAAGAAATGATGCATAGAAAATGATCCCAATGCATTTTTGAATGGATTCTTAGTAGCAAAAGTTTTAATGCTTTTCACTTAGCCAAGACATGTTCATATAAAACTATTGAAAGCCCTATCTATAGTCACAGAGACCAATGTTGGTTTAACAGAAAAGGCCATCATGTCACAAACAGTAAATCCGTTGCATTTGGGCTTTAATTAAAAGACATTTATCACCCAGACACTAACTGAATTGGAAGGAAATAGAAGACCAAAATTCCACCTCTTAAACTATTGACGGTTCTGGAGAGCTGTTGGCTAGGACAATCCCACATATCCCAAACAGCACCAGAATTCAAAGCAACCTTCCAAATGGCTTAATTGGTGGGCATATCCATCAGATCCTCAAAAATGAGACTTTGCAGATTTAAAAGCTGCCACATAATATTGCATAGAGTAGAGTATGCGTGCACCAGTGTGCATATCACGTTCTCTTTGTGTCCAATACCTGACATTTCTGTGTGGGAAAAGTAACAATCAACAGACTTCAAGACAGACTTCTCTACTAGATCTTCATCCAAGAAGAAACCTCCTGGCATTCCTTTGCTTAACTCCCAGAACATTTACTTACTGTAAAGTGCAGACTCTGCAAGCAGATAGATTTGGGGCGTGTTCAAGCCCCACCCCTGCTGCTTCCTGTACCTTTATGTGTTTCCTGTAAGATAAATGTAGTACTAGCATTCACTTTGTTGATAGGGTTGGAGTTACTTTTGTTTCTCATAGAAGCAAACTTCAAGCCAAAGACGCTAGAACAAAGACAGTAAACTCTGCTAGAAAGAGAAATCTGGGGAGGGGATTCGGGGATGACTCATTGAATAAAGGACCTTCCAAGCAAGCATGAAGACCTGTCTCCAAATCCAGAGCTCCCACATAAATGTCTGATGGCAGCATGTGCATGGTAACCCCAGCATGGGGTGGAAGGGGCAATGGAAACAGAAGGCTTTGGGGAGCTCACTGACTAACTACCTAGCAGAATGGATGGACTCCAGGTTTAATAAAAAACCCTGTCTCAAACCAAAGTGAATGTGATCAAGAAAGACATTTAACTGACCTCTGGCTTCCATAGGCATGGCCACACATGTGTACAAAACCATTAAAAATGTACATATACCACAGACATATAGACAAAAACAAAGAAATAAACAGAAACAGAAAACAGACAATGAACAATGAATTACCTAGCTAGCTACCATGGATGGAGCTTGGGTGATTAGAAGTTAATCTTACTACATGAGTCTGGTAAAGATAGAAACCTTAAATCTCTGAAATAACAAGGAGCACAAAAGCTGAATGCTTAGCCACAAAATCTTATCAGTCATTTTTGAAGCACTCACAGATGAAAAGCACAGCAGCCTTAAACAACCCAAAAAGAACTCAGATGCAGACACCAGCTGCTGGAAACCAACTCATGCACAGTACCGTGGCAGGACAACATGGGCAGGGATGAAGGAATGAACGTGTATACCATGCATAAAGCAGTATAAGGCACACAAAAAGGAGCCTGATAAATTTTATTCCCTGTTACTACAAGCATCATATCCCACTACCAGGACCATTGCAGATGTTCACAGCAGAAGCTCCTACTTTTATATAATTTGATGATCCTAATTCTAATGACTCAAGTCCACAGAAGGGCTCCCTCCATTTCTCTTGTCCTTATCAGGTCCGGCTATGAGAACGTCATGGCAGGAAGGACTAATTTAATCTGAATGCTTCAGGGTGATAATCTTAGAGAACCATCCAAGAAGTACTAGGCACATCCCCTAGAATAGCTTTCCTAATGCTGTGACCCTTTAATATAGTTCCTCATGTTGTGGTGACCCCCAACCATAAGATTCCTTTCATTGCTATTTCATGACTGTAATTATGCTACTGTTGTGAATTGTAATGTAAATAGCTTTGAAGATAAAGGTTTGTCAAAGAGGTTGTGACTTACAGGTTGAGAACCAATGCCCTAGAAGTATCCAAACACCTGTCAGGCATGTTTTAAGAGTTTCTCAAAGGAAAGAAAGTTGCTCAGAAAATGTCCTCTCTCAAGCTATGACAGTTTTGAGCTTCTTTGAGTTCAAGAAGGAACCTCAGACATCAGATCAGCTGGAGGCAACCATCAATGAATCATAAAGGCCAGAGAAGCGGGGTGGCATCAAATCCATATATGCCACATAAACTGTGAGTAAGATAATTTAGATAACAGACAATGGTGTAGGCAGTGATGTAGGAGAAGTGACTAAGATGTTGAAGGCAAAGCTGCCTCAAGGAACCTGTAGGCTCATCAGGGAAAAGCCATTTTGCCACATTAAACAGCAATTGTTACATAGTCTGGATTACTCTTGAATCACATATGATGAGAAGAGTAAAACATGCAGATTTGTCATAAAACCTTCTACAATGAATCATCCTATGATTGAAATTAGGGTGGATGGCTTGTGAATCAGGGCACACATGAATTGAATGTTTCAAAGGGACACAGTGAGGCAATTCCTTCTGGATTTTCCAGTGTATACCTTCTTGACTTTAGCATCAATGTCAGAATTTTTTTCATAGGAGTACACTTACCCAGGGAAGAGTCTCTAGCATTCCCTCAGTATCTTAGAATTTTCATTGTTGTGTTAAGATGTCATGAGCAAAAGCACCTTGGGGGAGAAAGGGTTTCTTTCATCTTACGACTCTCAGCTCATACTCTATCACTGAAGGGGGTCCAGGCAGGAACTCAGAGGAACCAAAGCAGAGGTCATAGATGAATGCTGCTTACAGTCTTTCTCTCCATGGCTTACAGGGCTTGCTTTCTTTTATCATCCATGACCACCTGCCCATGGGTGGCACTGCCCACATGGGAAAGGCCCCTCCCATGTCAATCATCAATCAAGATTTGACTACAGGCTAATTATATAGAAGTATTTTCTCAAGATTCCTTCTTCGCAGATAATCCTAGCTTCTTGAAATAAAAGTTAGCCAGCACAGGTAGCCTACCTTCAAAAATGTCATAACTTGAAAGTTCCTTGGTCTTTGATGGCTTGCTTTCTTCTTATACAGAGAGTATTTGGTACTTTTCTCATTGTTGTGATAGCATTCCTCACAGAAAGCAACTTAAAGAAGGAACTGTTTATTTTAGCTCACAGTGCAAGATGACCTGGTAGTAGACGTATAGGGTGGCTGGTCATATTGCATCCACAACCAGGATGCAGAGAGAGTTGAATGCTGGTGCCCAGTGCTCTCTGTTTAATTCAGCTCAGGACACTAGCCTGTAGAAGTGCTGCTCACCTTTAAAGTTAGTATTCCTATCCCAATTGACCCAATCAAGAAACTCAGTCATAGATGTTCCAAGGGCTTGTCTTGAGGTGACTCTAGATTCTGTCCAAATGACAGCCAATATTAACTACCATATGCAGTTTACTGGGACATATTGAATCGTAAGTGACCTTGAAAATGAATGTTGTGTGCTAAGCATGCAAGAGCAGAAGACAGAAGTAGTTCAAGACTTAGGTGGATATGGAACCACATACTGAAACTTCAGTGACCCCATCTGCATTTGTCTTCTTTAGGACACATATTTTGTTTCAAGTAGGATGAGTCTTAGAGTCAGTGGTGTTATATGTTGCTCTCCACTAGGCAGGATTTGCCTTACAGAGATATAAGCAATGGAGTGACTGTTATTTATGTGGTCTATGTGCTGACAGTACATATGCAAAGTTGAAACCCCATTTAAAATGTCTTTCCAAAGGTTCCAGCATGATTTAGTATTGAATTCGAAAGTCAGTGGTACATAGAAATACATGGAGATGCAGCACTGGGGTATAAGGTTCATATTAAGAAAGCAAATATTTGGCTAAGGGACTGAGCACATTTCACATTTGCTAGCAAAGGGACAAATGATTTCAGGTTCTGGGAATGGAAAATAACCAAACAAGCAGGTGAAGCTGCTTTATGGCGTGTACTATCAAGGTGCTTTTAAAAAAGTATTGCCTATAAGAGACCAAATGAGAAAAACTCAAGTGTCAGGACTTTCAGGTTAGGTGTCAGGGGGCTAGCAGAAAATCTCCATGACAACAGTCCTGAGTGTCCTAAAAAATATTCCATCCTTAGGGCTGTTGATGACAGGAGCACTTGTATGAACAACTGTTCTGTGGCCAAGCATGGGCCTCAGCTTCTCTGACTTAAAAAGGCATTCAGAAGGGATGTTGAATGTTACCCAGGTTTGGAACTACCTTAACTGATTCATTTTGCTCTGAAATTCATTTTGATATATTGTCAGGAGTGATGCACAGTTTTTTTCTAATCCTAAGCAAGTCTGAAAGGCCTCCAAGAGAGTCTAAAAGTGACAACAAAAAAAAAGAGAGATGACTTGAACTGTAACGTTTTAGTGGCAGATGGGGAAAGGAAGTGGCTCCATGAAATTATAAGCTAACTAGTCTTTCATTAGATTTGGGGTTTAAGGAAAGTAATTTTTTCTTTTAGTGGGGTGGAAAGTAAGACCATTTTAAAGGATTGTGGGTCGGATCAATCTGGAGAGACCTGAAAGGTATTTTAGCTGCGCTTTACAGATCTTAGCTTTTTTCTATCCTTAGGCTTGTAGGACTCCATTGTAAAAAGGGCAAAGGCAGAGTGGCACATTGTGTATAAAGTGGTTTTCCCTCAAAAGTCAAGCTAACTGCACACCGTGGAGTAGGAGAGTCAGAGAAAATCAAGACTAGAGAGGGCAAGATGGATGGAGCTTGCAACTCTACCATGAAACATACTCTACAATAAAATACATGCTGTGGTGGTATTGTGTTCCCCAAAATATTGTGCACTCTAATAAACTTATCTGGGGTCAGAGACAGAACAGCCACAATATTTAACATAGAGGTTAGGCAGTGGTAGCACACGCCCTTAATCCTAGCATTCCAGAGGCAGAAATTTGCCTGGATCTCTGTGAGTTCAAGGCCACAAGGATACAGCCAAGCATGGTGACACACACCTTTAATACCAGAAAGTGAGCCTTTAATCCCAGGAAGTGATGGCAGAAAGCAGAAAGATATATAAGGTATGAAGACCAGAAACTAGAAGCTTTTAGCTGGTTAAGCTTCAGGCTTTCAAGCAGCAGTTCAGCTGAGAGCCATTGGGATGAGGATACAGAAGCTTCCAGTCTGAGGAAACAGGATCAGCTGAGGAACTGTCGAGGTGAGGAAGCTGTGGCTTGTTCTGCTTCTCTGATCTTCCAGCATTCACCCCAAAAACTGGCCTCAGGCTTGATTTTATTAATAAGACTCTTTAAGATTCGTGCTACAATATGCAAATGTCTATAAAACACTAATATTGACTTGCAACAAATACATGTAATAATATCTATGTGGAACTCAAAAAAATTACCTGGGTATATAAATGAGAGTGACATTGGGTTAAAGTGGAGTGAATGATTTGGTTATTTAATCACATAAGGGAATCCTTAAACATCACTCATGATCATGTGCGAGAAACTGATTAAGTGATTAATTCAATCTGAATCCCTTCCCATAAAAGTGTCCCTGTATGTTGGATATGTGAATTGGCACTGTCATAAGCCTTCACTAAGATATTTTAAAACTTTATCTTTTTAAAAATTTAGAAGACAGGGGAGGTCTGGAGAGATGGCTCAGAGGTTAAGAGCACAGTCTGCTCTTCCAGAGGACTCAGGTTTAATTTCCAGGACCACATGGCCACCCACAACTCACAACTGTCTGTAACTTGAGTGCTAAGAGATACTGCACCCTCTTCTGGCCTACTTAGGCACTGCATGCTTTTGCTGCACAGACACACACACACACACACACACACACACACACTCACATTTAGATATATAAAATTTTAAAAATCTTCAAAAATTCTTAAAAATTCAAGAGAAGAAAAAAGAAGTAACAGTTATATGCTATAGAAATATTAGAAAGAAAAAAATAAAGAGAAAAACTTAATAGTACAGTTTAGAATTGAAAAAAAAATACAAGTCAAAGAAAAAAATACCTGAAATGCCATTAAACTAGATAAGTTTTGCTAGGTATGTTTTCTTATTTGATGGACTGATTCCTACAGTAAAATTGGGGGTGGAGACCTGACAAAGCTGATTCATTTTAACTGAACTTACATGTAACATACTGTCATTTATGTTATAAGTGTGTGTGTGTGTGTGTATGTGTGTGTGCGTATGAGAGAGAGAGAGAGAGAGAGAGAGAGAGAGAGAGAGAGAGAGAGAGAGAGAGAGAGAAAGAGAGAGAGAGAGATGCATGTGGGCACACATTTCATGGAGTGTGTGGGGAGGTCAACTGTGGAGTTGTTTTGCTCCTTCTACCTTTATGTGGGTTCCCAAGATTGAACTCAGGTTATCATGCCTAAACTGCAAATGCCTTTACATGATGGCTGTGCCATCTCACTAACCTTATTTTTAAATATTTTCTACTTGACCATTCGCATATTCTGCATGGCATTAACCTGGATGTATTCAAATTTCCATTTCTTCTGCTAATTTATTTTTGGAAAGTCAGATGCTGGGTTAACCTCATAGGAAGGAATTTTAGAAGTGAGTCCTCTGTGTTCTGCTTCCCTGCATCACTTCATTCTGAATTTCAGAATCTCCTTAAAGTTCAGTAGCCTTCAATCAAAGAAACAGACTTAAATTGCCATTAAATGTGATCTATAGGTATGACTTGGAATGTGGAGCATGGAACAAGGAATGGATTCACAACTGGAAAGGGCATATTTATTTTAGCTGAATAAAAATGAAGACTACATCAACAGAACAAACCTATCTACAATACTTTATACTAGGTTTGCTTATTATTACAGTATTGACATTTTGTGCTGGATAATACTTCCTGGTAAGGGGGCTATGCTACACATTGTCAGATGGTATGTTTCACACATGATCACGAGATGCCAATAGCCACCTGATGCAAAGATACCTTTACAAACACAGAAAGGTTACTTGGTTGAGAACAACTGCTGTATATGCAGAAAGGGTCACAGTGAAATCCAATAGTTAGAAAGGCTTGTGACTTAACTGATTTTATTTATAATCAAAACATTCTCATTGTTAATACATATCAGATTATTCACATGCCTTCTTTGGTAGAAAGTACATTTGCATAACTTTTTTGATGTTGCCTCCTTGCAAGTGTGCTTTATATCTAGAAACTAGCTTTCCATAGCTTCTTACTACATTATGTCTGACCTGTTCTTCAAGTGAGAGCCTCCTAATATTTGAAACTGGAAGACATTCTGACTCACCACTGGAAAAAATGAGGATGAAGCTTACAAGATGAAGGCTTCCAACCTCTACTAACCAAGGGTGGATACTGTCTCTGACACAGCTAAAGCAACCTTCTGGAAGAATCACTGTCAAGCACTTCAGAGTTGCGCCTAATTAGCTTTGCCAGCTGCCCGTGTTCTTGTCCCCCCTGGCATTTATCTCATTTTTGGTATCTCCATATCTCTTCAGCAATTTCCTCTTGAGGCTAAATTAGCCCTTTGAGGCTCTTCTCTTTGCAAATACCATTTCCTGAGGTCAAGCATGGAGTGAGCTAATGATATATCTCAGGTCCCCTTACTCATGCTCAGGTGGTATTGATTGATTTCCTAGTAAATGATGTGCTCTAGTCTTTTGTTTGTTTGGTTTCATTTTTTCCTTCAGACAGCATCCATAGCCCAGGTTAGCCTCCAATTCACAGTGATCCTCCAGATTACTGGTAATTTTCCTATCTTGGCATCACAAGTACTGGTATTAAAGGTTTGTACCACCATACCTTGCCTTCATACAGTCTTTTGGTGGTACTCTGAATAAAATACAGGACTGCGAATATGCTAGACAAGCCTCTTCCACTGAGTCATGCCCTAATGGCTAGCTCTCAAGAAGAGGGAACTCTTCTTGCTCTGGAAAACAGAGTCAGAGTTATGAAGCAAACACTTCATTTGTGATGATGGGAGCATCACATCCAGTCATTTACCTTTTGTGCATAGATACTGTTGATTTCTCACAACAGTAAAACTGAATGGTTGTGATAGAAATTATACAATCTACAAAGTCAAAAATGTTTACTATGTGGTCCTTTACAAAAAGTTTGCTAGCTCCAGATTTATCCTGGTTAATCCTCATAATAGCCTCCTGGGTGACAATTGAGGAATTGTTGTGTTCCTGGTGTTATGTTTACTGTTTCAGGAACTTTACTTCATCGGTAGCCCTCAATGATAAGCCTTCAGGGTATCATTGGGATATCCATTTGGGCAAGGTAGGGTAATGTTTGCATGGCTATGTAGCTTGTGGTTGATGAGTCTGTATGTGAATCCTTGTCTTCTGTTCCTGGAGCATGGAGCTTGATCTTTCTGTGTAATAAAATAGGCAAAAAAAAAAAATCCCAGAGAATAGCATAACTAATGACCTATTTGGTCCCTTGAGAGATGGGATATGGAGAAAAATACCTCCCAAAGATGTCTATATCTTGATCTCCATAGTCATAAAAATGGTGACTCACGTGGGCCTTTGAAGCTATAATTAAATATACAATAACAGGGAGATTTTCCAAGATTGTGTAGATAGACTCAGCGTCATCAAAATACCATGACAAGTGGGGCTGGGGTTGTATCTCAGTGGTACAATGCCTGCCTAGCATGTGTGAGAGGGCCTGGGTTCCATCCTTGACACCTTTAAAAATCATAGCCAGTAAATGAGGAAGGCAGGGACAAAACAGAGCAGAGTAGATATGTGATGATGGGACCAGAGACCCAGATCTGAACTAAGAAGCAAGGAACAGCAGCGGATTCTTGCAACTGGAAAAAAGTAAGCAAATGCAGTCTACCCTCAAACTTTCAGAAGCAAACCGGCTGACATTTTGATGTTTGCTCAGTAAAACTGCCAACATTTTAAGATAATTCACTATGTGTGCTTAAGACAAACTAGACTGTGGTAATTTGTTACAGCAGCCATCAAAAACTAATACCAGACCACATCTTATTTCCATAGGCTAAAGTTTACTTCACACAAAGCTGCAATAGCAGGAAATGTGTTTTAACTTGAGTTAATAAGTGAAGTTTCTCAGAGCACTACAAGCCCCGTTGGGTTGTATTTGAGTGGGGAATTAACTTTGAGCACATTATGGCAACCTTGGAACAGAAAGGGGAAATTCAGATACAAACTGCCTACATCTGCTGCAATAGGGTCTTATTCTGAGCACAAGAGATAGTGGTAAGGATTTTTTTCTTTAGATTTTTTCTTTACCTCATCTAAATATCAAGCTTTTATTTGCAGATACATCAATGTCACCATGCTCTAGTTTTTTGAAAAATAGTTTTGTGGGCCTGGAAAGATACTTTAACTGTTAAGAGCATTTTTGCTCTTGCAGAGGACACGAGTTTGGTTCCCAGAACTCACATGGCAGTTCCCAACTGTTTGTAACTCCACTCCCAGGGATCTGACACTCCCTTCTCAACTCCTTGGCCACCAGATACACATGTGGTACTGGTAGGGTGGTTGTCTGTGCTTTACTCCTGAAGCAACGCCCCTAGTAGGCAGCAGATAACTACTAGGTACCTACCTCCCCCGGGGGGGCGTGGCCGAGAGGGGACCCCTTAAGATCTGGGATATGTATGTGCTTGCTCTCCTGGCTACCTCATGATCTTGGTTGCTGGATGCTGGTGCTGTGGATTAAGGCAGAGTTCTCCAGAGAACCATGATGGACCACACCCCACCCCTCCTGGATCCTGAAAACAACTCCCTTATGCTTATCATGAGTTAACCCAGAATGAATCCCTTTGATTATCAGACAGGCTACATGGAATTTTCTCATTATGGGACACATACGTACATGCAGGCAAACACTTATATACATAAATGTTAAATCTAAAAAAATCTTCAAAATTTTTGTTACTTCATAGATCTCAAATAACAATCCCTTTAAATACAAGAGAGACAAACTATTTATGTGTCTGAATGGATTAGGGTAACTGCAGGATTCTCATTCCTAGCACCATCCACACTGGGGACTGTACCATTCTTTTCATGATGAGCTGGGCTGTGTATTATAGGATGTTGAACTATGTCTAAAACATCTCCCTATTAGATGTCAGGAGACATTTTTCCTCTAGTATAACACTCAAAAATGTCTGTGGACATTGACAGATAATCTTTAGGGGGCAAAAGGCAAAATGATCCCTAGTTGAGGACCATTAGGATAATTAAACACAAGTTTTGCTTTTTATTTCATTCCTACTGTGCTATTATGCATTTATAGTGTCTTCCTAGATCCCCAGATTCCCTTCCACAAATCTGAAGTAAATAAAGAGTGAAAAAATGGCATCTTGTAGATAACACTGCAAGAGAAAAACCGTAGCAAGTGTACAGAACCTATTCCATTGTTAGGTTAGATTTTTATTGTTGATTTGTTTGGTTGGTATGTTTTTGTTCAAGTGGTTCTAGGTCTGGAACCCAGGGCCTTGAACATGGCAGGTAAGCATTCTACCATTGACCTATTCTCCCAACCCCATAGTGCTCTTTAGATTTCAGATTTCCATTCCTAGTTTATTATGGAGAGAAAATTGAAGCAAATAAAATTTGATCATTCATTTGCCTTTAGCCACTAACTTGTTAATTTGAGTAGAGTAAAAGGATGGAAAATATGAAGGAACAAAGACTGTTGTGTGTAGGCTGACATTGTCCACTACACTCTAAACTTTATACTAATGAAGGAGAGAGAATGTTGTAAACAGCTGACTATAAAGGACTGCAACTGCTGATTCCATATAAACTTTGAACAAATCAAAATCTGTTCAGAATTGGATTCAATGTTGCTCTCTACATTTTTTTTATCAAAATCACCCAGAAAGCCCTTAAAATATGAATACACACAACATGACTCTGTGTGTGTTGGGGGGGCGGAAGGATGGCCATGTGCCACACTATATAGAGGGCTTGTATAGACAGCAGAAGACAGACAATCTTGAATTCCTTACCTTTCATGTTTTTTTGAGATAGGTTCTCTCTTTTGTTTTTCAGTATGTATGTAAAGCTAGCTGCTCTGTGAGATTGAGCTCCAAGGACACTTTCCTGTCTTCACTTCCTATTTCCTCATAGGAACTCTGGGATTACAGATACTCATGCTGTGACAAAGGCTTTTGCATGACTTTGAGGATTCCATTTTATGCCCTCATTCTTTAGTGCCAAGTTATTTAACATATTGAGCTATTTCACAAGCCCAAGACATGGCTTTTTTAACCAGACATTAGTATTGAATAAAGGACAGGCAGTGGTCCTAAATCAATAGAATACCCCCCCTCAACCACCATATCCAACAGAAAGTGGGCCACTAGAAGATTACGACTGGGAAAAACATTTTGGGGGAGAAATTGAGAAGGTTTAAATATGAACTGGATATTGCAGGACTTGAAGACATTGTTAATTTATGTTGTTATGACATTGTGAATACAGATGAAAATGTTTCTTTTGTAGTTTCAGCTAACATTTTTAGGGTACATGAGCATATAGGTCTAGATATGACAAGATCTCACATATTGTATGCTGGCCTTGAACTCCTTATGTAGATAAGCATTACCTTAAACTGCTGAACCTCCTTCTTCCCATTATAGATATAGTATATACCTCACTAATGTTGATAGGTGTCTCTGTTTCTCTGCCTCTCTTTGTCTCTTTGTCTATATGTATGTATATCTCTCTATCTCTGTGCTTTGGTTTGGACTAAGGACCTTAAACATGCTAGCCAAGCAGACTAACTGCTTAGCTACATGTCTAATCTTCATTGTACTATTTTATGTGACTCCATGCATGCTTACAAATAGCAACAATGATAGCTCTGACAAATGTTTACACACATGCAGAATAAACTCTGCTAGACTGAAGTCATAAGTATAGAATCCAGCAGAGAAATGCAGTCAAGGATAGTCGCAGCAATAATCTAAGTAAGGTGAACATGTGTCAAGATAAGAATAGAAAAAAAGCTTGACAAGACTAGAAGAGCAAAGCAAAATGGCCAGGAGAAGCTGAAAGTGTATACATCTAGCAGGACTGGGGTGCCTGCTGTTCTACTAGCCAATGGTGAATCATCACACATCTAACACAAATCAACTGAGCGACCAAGATCTGATGAAGGAAGTAAAGGAGTAAAAGATTTTCTGGTTTGTTCACAAAAGCATGAACTGCAGGGATGTTAGTTGAAACATGAAGAAAATTAAATGAAATAGTTGCTTCTATACCTCAGGTGGAATGTGGTGCCTAGTCTGATAGGATAAAATGCTTGAGCCAGGATAATTTTCCTGTGTGTGTGTGTGTGTGTGTGTGTGTGTGTGTGTGTGTGTGTGTGTGTGTAGATGTTTGTGTGTGCAAGTATGTGTGTATAGAGGCCAAATATCATGCATTCTCCTCAATCACTCCCGACATCAAACCTAGATCACATGATTCAGCTAGACAGGCTGGCTAGCCAGCCTCAGGAATCCATTTCTCACAGTTCTGGAGGCTAGAAAGTCTAAAATGAAGGAGCTTCCATGTTCAATCTCAAGTGGGGGTTGTTCTTTGTTTTCAAAATGATGTTTCATTGCTTCAGCCTCTGGAGAGGACAATGATTGGAAAGGCCTAAACTAGTTCCTTTTCATTTATTTTTATTTGAGACTGTAATCCAGGTATCCTAGAACTTGCTATAGAGCACAGGCTGGCCTCAAAATCACAGATATCCTCCTGCTTCTGCCTCCCAAGTACTAGGATCACAGGAATAAGCTAACACATTATCTTGAGTCCATTTATAAGGTGCCAATCTACTGACAAAGGACAAGCCCCATGACTTAATCACTTCTTGAAAAGCTCCACGTCTTGATATCATCATGATAGCAATTATATTTCAAGAGTTGAATTTTAAGGGATACCCCCTACAGCAGAAGAGGACCTTGGTTAATTGTGGGCTCAATGACGTTGTTAATAGTTGTCAAGTCATTAAAACTATGCAGGAGAGAAGGGAAGCAAAGGAACACCTCAGAGCATGACTGAGCATGCTGGTGCCATTTACTGAGATGGGAAGTTCTCTCAGTTCAACAAGCATTGTTATGTCTTAGAACCCATGGAAGTCCTTTCTGAGTTGAAAGGCATGGAGTTCTTCTGTTTCCTTTCTCAAGTGTTCCATCCTCATATCTCATTTGGATTTCATCTGAAATGTTACTTGTACAGATACTTACTTTCTGACTATCTTTATACACAGTGTAGTAGAGGACAGTGACTGACTTGGTTAGAGAAGGCAAAGGTTATGGTAGACTTAAGAGTAGTCATGGGAGCTATTACTTCATCTCTACCTCTCATCTTCCTCTTATGGCTTTAATCTCCTTTATGATCACCCTAGAGACCTACCTTTATATCCTCAGCAGGTAATAAGGAGTCATGGGCTTTACCACTGACCATACAGCCAGCTATCTGTAGAGTGGTGCTGTCCTCCACTCCATGGGCCCAGAATAACCTCATTCTCAAGGTTATGCCTAAATACAGAGAACTTGATGTTCCTATATAAAGTGAGACTCTGTAGTTAGTTTGCCCTTAAGCAACTAACCAGGGGCCAAAACTCTGACCCTCTCATTTTATTTCCCATGGCATCTTAATACTCTACTTTGTCAAAATAAATAGATATGTTTGACTTTGCAAGTAGACAATTTGGGGGATGGATGAATCTAATTATTGGAGCCAATGAATCTCAGATTTATTATAGTATGACACAAATCATTATTATATCTAAGAACTGTCCATATGATAAGACAACTCAAAACCGACCAACTGTCTTCAGAAAACCAATATACTTTAATCCTCATCTGTCCCAATTTAACTAACATATTTAGTCATCTTTTTTTGTTTCTACATTTATCTCTGGCACATTTGGTTCTCCAAAGACAGGGAGTGTTGGAAGATAAGAATAACAAGAAAATCTGGAACATGATGAAGACCAGAAATGGGGAGCAACATGAGCCAAAAACTATTAGAAGCAACTGTGCTCAGACTGTCCTCACCCAACCTTCTAGGAGCTGCCAAAATAAACCAGCATCTGCATGGAGATTTATCTTCTCGGTATGAGAGAGGGGAGGATGGAGGAAGAGGGATAAGAGTAGGCAAAGAGGAGAGAAGGAGGAAAGTGGAGGGGAGGAGGAGAGAGGGTGGAGGGTGGGAGGAGAAGAGTGCGTTCACTTAACTCTCTGTTCAAGTCTTATCACGATCTAAGAACATACCATTAGCTGATGAATTGATTTCAATCTTATTTAAATTGCCCATTTTCTCCAGAAAAAAGAAAATCACATGAGAATATGTTTTGAATGTTCGGCTTGTTTCTAATGACAGATTTTCTTTAGCTAAGATTTCACTTAAAATAAGGGATGCTCAATTTAGCTCTTTGATTCTCATTCTATTCCTCAAAGAAAATGTGAGAATTAACCCTTTCTGTGAGCCTCAATAAAAGTGGAACTATGAAATGTTCAGTGTTAAGATTATATACAGTATAATTCTTGGCCACTGTATCAGTTGCAAGTGTTGTCTCTAAAATGTTTCAGACCCTTACATTAGCAGAAGAGAAGCAGTAACAAGATGGACTATAATGAAATAAAACTCTTCATGAAGTCAATATTTGGCCTGAGTTTGTTTGAAAGCCAAACTGCATATTAAATTAAATAGGCATAAAGGTCATATAAATTAAAGTGGCAGTTTGGCATCCATCCTAAGTCACAAAAGACACCAAAAAACTTCCAGAGCAGGAATTAAAATGTAAGAGAGCAATGCTCTGAAAAAATCACACTTTATGGTTTTGAAATGACAACTGTTCATGTGATTTTTCCACAAACCAAAGAAACTGGATTCATATATGATATGGTACTTGTCACATCCCAACATGTACTGACATTCAGGGGGAACTCATTAAAATTAATACTCCTCCAATAATTTTAGGCTAAGCACTGCCAGTTGGCATTTTCTCTCAGCTTTAGGCAGATTTCCCAAAAGAATACAGTGGCTTTCCATTTTCTAATCAAAAAACTATCCTGGTAAATTAAATATGACAAATATGAAGGATCAGATGGCTCAACTTACTTTCTAAAAAGTTCACAGAAGGTTAATTTTCCTAATTATTTCACATGAGTATCTCACTTCTCTATGGGGCAGGGTGCGCCTATGTCACCTTCACAAGACAAGGCATTTACTATCTATGTGTCATTTCCTTTTGTCTGAGGAAAGAGAAAAGGTTTTTAAGTAGAATCATTGTTGTGAGTGTGTGATGGGGAGGATGGTGTATATGTGTACTAGTTTATTTATATATGTGCACATGTATATGCAGGTGCACATCTATGTGTGCAATTATACATGTTAAGGCCACAGCTCAATATCAAGTGGCTTCCTCAGTTGTTTCCCATCTTTAATTTTTGAACCAGGGTCCCTCATTGAATCTGGTGTCCTAGTGATCCACCTGTCTTTGCCTCCCACCCCTGGGCAGGACTGGGGTTACATACAGTACTTGATTTTTATATAGGGGTGCCAAGAATCAAACTTTGTTCTGCATACTTGTACTGCAAGCCCTTTCTTGAGTGAGACATCTCTTCATCCAATACATTGTGTCCATTGATGGCTATTCTACCATAGACTGTCTTTTGGGTAAGGACCTGAGATCTGACATGGTATAATATTATATCTAAGGAAAGACTGGGAGAGTTGTGTACTCATGTACAAATGATGAACCAAATTTCCTTTGTCCTATCACCACCTGTTATCATTAAAGTGGACTGTTATACCACAGATATTGAGGATGACATTTCTACTGTTTTCACATTTTGTGGTGTTGAAGATCTAGTTACTTGTTGTCATTAAAATGTGTATAAAGCCGGGCGGTGGTGGCGCACGCCTTTAATCCCAGCACTCGGGAGACAGAGACAGGCGGATCTCTGTGAGTTCAAGGCCAGCCTGGGCTACCAAGTGAGTTCCAGGAAAGGCTCAAAGCTACACAGAGAAACCCTGTCTCGAAAAACCAAAAAAAAAAAAATGTGTATAAAATATTTAAAATAAAGTATAACTATATCTCTTTCTGTCCATAACATTACCATATATAAGTCTACATGTATGTTTATATATGTGTCTACAAGGAACCTACTCTGTCTGGAACTCTTCACAGGACAAATCACTTAATGAACAAGCTGGAAGCTCTATGGACTACAAGTTCTATGTTCCTCTCATTGCCCTGCACATGGAGTGGGAAGTAAGGACTATGTACTAACACAGCTTTGAGGAAGGCTTATGGATACATTTGAACAGAGAGGACTGAGACTACAGAACATTTGGAACATGGAAAGTAGAAAGGAATATAGTTATCACATATAAAATAATTATACCCTAACACACATGCAGATTACAAAGAAATAATAATAATTTTGATGTTTGCCATATCCTCAAAATGAACAGTAAGTACAGAGACATTTCTCAAATCCCAGAAATCACAAAACAATACTCATAGTATAGCCCATAGTCCAGAATGACACGGTGTATGGAAGCAAATTATTACCCTTGCTGTACTATTAAAAATGTGTGCACATCCTTTTTCTTTATTCCATGGAATTAAGAAGAAGGAATAAGCAAAAGTTTTCTCAGTTCACATGGAATTCTTCTGTGATGGTCTTTGACCTTATTCATCATTGGATAGATCTAAGTCTCTTGACAGTAATTACCAGTATTTTGAGAATACAATTATTCCCCCATCATCCTCAGAAAATTGCATTCAGTAATCAACATTCATTTAATCCATTCATTAAAAATTAACAAGTTTTCAAAGCTAGAGAGATGTGTGAATGGTTAAGAGCACTAGCTACTCTTCCAGAAAACCAGGGTTCAATTTCTAGCACCCACATGGCAGCTCACAACTATCTGTAACTCCAGTTCCTGGGATTCTGATGCCCTCTTCAGGCCTCTGCAAGCTCCATGCACAAAAGTGATGCACAAATATACATGGAGGCAAAACACATAAAATTAAATTTAAATTTAAAAAGATTCATTTTCAAAAGTAGTCAAATCAAAAGTATGATTCTGATAATTACCTAATTTATCAGAAGAAAGCATCCTCAATAATTAGAGAAACATCAGAAATGATGTCTGGTCTCTTGCCTCCTACAGCCCCTACAGCAAATATTTCTGTTAGACCAATAACTCCATATATGTCTGTTAATTCATTTAGCAAATATGTATTGTCCTTGGTATTGCTCTAGTTGCTGGGGATACAGCAGAAAATGAAACAGACATAGCTCCTTGTCCTCCTGGCACTTACATCTGATTACATTATATTGTTATTGCGAATAGCAACCCAGCAGCCAGCCATTTGGGCAGGGCTTGGCACTTTTTCCAGAAGCTTTCACTGTGCAGTCCTCACCGAAGAATTACCTCAGGGTTAAAGAGTAGCATAAGAAACAGAGAACAATGAGAAGCACCCCCTCCCTATCTCTCCTACTTGCCCATGGGCATAAAACATGAAATCTGTGGCCTGAAAAGAGGTTGACTACATAAGTAAGTAGTTAACACCTTTAAACACACACAAATAAGATCTTCCATCATACTGAGAGCAGCTATTATTTTTTTCTATAACATTGCTATAATAGAAACATGCCCTCTGCACCTGTTTTACACATTTTACAAAAGACTCAAATCTACTGTTTCATCATAATATGAAAACAATTGAGCATTTTCATCCCTTGATATCCACAGCTTATTTTCTTCCTTTACTCAAATGGTTTTGATCCCACTCAGGCATACTAGCTTGCTGTTACCCGCTGTGCGTCTTCTAGAACTAGGCCCACAGAAGGTTGGTAATGAGGGATATGAATTTGTTTATCAATTTCTGATTTATTTTTGTTTTTTTGAGACAGAGTTTCTCTGTGTAACAGTCATAGCTGTCCTAGAACACATGCTGTAGACCAGGCTGGCCCTGATCTCACAGAGATCCTCCTGCCTCTGCCTCCTGAGTGCTGGGATTAAAGGCATTCACCACCAATCTCCCAGCCAATTTCTGATTTTTTATTTACAATGGTTCTCATAATATTCTTCACTTTGTGGGGTTACAAGTGTGGGGTGCAGTTGTGCCATGCTGGTGGTAATAGAACTGTCCTCTAAACATGTCATTTTTTAGGAATGATGAGTTTAGTTGTGCCAGAGAAAATTATCAAGACACAATGTATCTCTCCAAATTAGGCGTGTACATGTATGCAAAATATTTTTCTTACATGAGCTGAAGATATGTCTCAGCACTTAAGAGCACTTGATGCTCATGCAGAGGACCCAATTTGTTTTCTAGAACCCACATGGTGGCTTACAATCATCCGTAACTCCATTTCCAGGAGATCTAATACTCTCTTCTGAACTCCCTGGGCACTAGAGATGAACATAATGCACATGGACACATGTAGGCAAAACATGCATACACATAAAATAAATATAACTAAAAATTTTCCTACAAATTATTTTCTGAGTAGAGGTATGAAACTCTTAACAGTAGAGTTACTTGAAAACACACATACTTAACTGTATGAATCTATACGCACAAGCAGACAGTGGCCTTCTAAACATGATTACAGCATTTTGATGTAGTGCTGTCTGAAGTAATTTATTTCTTACTCTCCAAAACATACAGCAGTGCACACAGACATATTTTATCCAAGACTTCATATGATAGCAATACTGTGCAAGAAATTTAAATGTTCAGTACAGGTTAACAATGAAGGAAAATGTCGAACATTCATAAATGGAATAAGCAATAATTATTATAAAATGTGCATTAAGCAAAGAAAATAGTGACATGAAAATATATATAATCAAGCATTAAAAGAGCAAAAACTTGTATTGATTGTTTAAGGGTAATTAACTTTGAAAATCTCTCCAAACATGAAAAAGATAGGTTATACAATGTGTATGACATGAAAGTAGAAGCAGGGTTGTCTGAAAGAAGAAAGGAACAAGCCACAGAGGTGTGAGGGTGCATAAATGGGTAGTGAGGCAGGGGAATGGATTAAAATAAAGTGCGATGACTGATGTATAAAAATGCCATAATAAACCCATTACTTATGCTCATTCAAAAGAGTAATAAAAAAATCCTTTTGAAAAAGAAATGTAGGCAAACACTGCCATTGATTATTCTGGGACAATGTAGATAAGTGCTTTCTTCATTCTTTTGTGTCTTAGCTACTTTCCTAGAGTTGTGAAGAGACACCATGACCATGTCAACTTATAAAAGCATTTCATCTGGAGCTTGCTTAGAGCTCTACAGGGTTAGTCTATAACTACCAGGGAGGGGAGCAAGGCAGCAGGCAGGCATAGTGCTAGAGCAGTAGCTGAGAGCATATATCTCAATTGATTCACAAGCAAGAGGCAGAGAGAGATAACTGTGACTGGAGTGGAAGTTAACTAGGAATGGGGAAGTCTTTTAAAACCTCCCAGCCCATCCTCAATGACATACCTTCTTTAACAGGGCCATACCTCGTAATTACTCCCAAACAGTTCGACCAACTGAGGACCAAGTATTGAAATATGTGAGTCTATTGGGAGTATTCTCATTTAAACCACCACACTTTGCTTTTCTAAGTTTTTTGTTACTTCTTTAATGAACACAAATTACTTGCATAGTTAATAATAAATATACATAGTTTTTTTTCCTTTCTTCCATCAGCCAGTATGTGTACTATTGATAGGAATATTATAGTAGACCACAGAGAAGACATAAAAATAGTATGGGTACCAGGTGGTGGTGGTGCACGCCTTTATTCCCAGCACTCAGGAGGCAGAGCCAGGTGGATCTGAGTTCGAGGCCAGTCTGTTCTACAGAGCAAGATCCAGGACAGTCACCAAAACTACACAGAGAAATCCTGTCTCGAAAAACAAAACAAAACAACAACAACTAAATAGTATGGGCCCTCTTACCAAACAAGAAAACATACAACCCTCAGAAGCACTAGTTAGATGAAAGTAACAATAAGCTTTCCCTAGCACAAATCAGTTTTGCTAACATTGTAAAGGGGGAGCCAATGCCCCAACTGGATAGCATATGCTAACAAGTAAAACCCACAGTACCAGGAATAGTTTACATATTGTTGAGTCATTGGTCAAGAAGGTTGGTTTCATAGACTCCTCCCTGTACCCAAATATCACAGGCTATTATTAAAGGTTATTAGTTACTTGATAGTAAGACCTTATTGCTGAAGACACCAATTACTTACATCACAGAAAGTAGAGAAATTGAGCTTCTACCCAACTAGAAACTTCATCCCTACTGACTAGCATTCATAATGCTAGAAGCTGCTATGAATGCTACCAGAGGGTAAAGGTAATCATCAATCTCACTTAGCTATCAGCCCTGTTACCTACAATAGTGACCTGCCTATAAGATACACCAATACAATAAAGAAACACATAAACAAAATGATTCCTAAAATACTACTATACTCGTAGTTCAGTGCCTTGCTCAGCCATTATCAGAGAAGCTTCTCCTTCCAGTAGATGGGAACTAACACAGAGACTCACAACTGGACAATGTGCAGAGTGTGAGAGACTTTAGAGCACTCAGCCCTAAATGGGATGTCTTTACAAACTCTTCTCCTCAAGGCTCAGGGAACTATAAGAGAGAGGAGGTGAAAAGACCACAAGAGCCAGAGGTGGTAGGTGACTCCAAATGAAACAGTGCTTTCCAGACATAACAGGGCAGATGCACATATCAATTCAAAAAGACTGTGCCGGCATGCACAAGACCTGCACCAATTCTAATCAGATAAAATCCCAGCTTGAAGAGGAAGTGAACACAAAGTCCTACCTCTAACCAAAAAGCTATTTTCAATTGATATCTGCTAAGAGAAGGTTAAAAAAAATCACCTTTTCTCCAATGAATTACACTAGGTATATCAACCACACTCCTGGCAAGCCCCATGCTCAGGAGTAGTTAACCAATACAAAATGGAATACATTTTTCAAAGGTGCTTTGCTGCTGTTTATAATGTTTAAACATGAAGCTGGATGGGTAATGAAGTGGGGTATATTTGAGAAGACTTGGGGGGAAGAGAAAGAACATGATCAAAATATATTGTATGAGCAATTTTAAAAATAAAAAGCAATGTTTTAAAAAAGTAACTACCTGTCTACCAAAAATTTATTCCCTTTCTTTCACAGTGTAAAGTTTTTTTGTTGGACATAGCTTGCCAGCCAGGAACTACATTTCCCAGGTGTTCTTGTATCTAGGGATGGTATATGGCTGAAATCTGGCAATGACCTATGAACGAACTCATGTGTACCACTTTTAGGCCATACCCAGAACACCTCCCATGCCTTCCCTTCCCCATAATGTCAACTATCAAAACCTAGGACAACGGAACAAACAAGTATTTTGAACAAGGAAGAGGATTTATCAGCTTTAATGATTTCGTGATTGAATGCCTTGCTCCCTGCTCACACTCAGCCACTCATTCGATTATATGAGACATAAACATTTAGTGTTTGAAGATACAGATATTTGAGAGTATACTCATTAAAGATGCTTTTACAGATATTTGAGAGTATACTCATTAAAGATGCTTTAAGTAGCCGGGCGGTGGTGGCGCACGCCTTTAATCCCAGCACTCGGGAGGCAGAGCCAGGCGGATCTCTGTGAGTTCGAGGCCAGCCTGGGCTACCAAGTGAGTTCCAGGAAAAGCGCAAAGCTACACAGAGAAACCCTGTCTCGAAAAACCAAAAAAAAAAAAAAAAGATGCTTTAAGTAAAATCCCATCCATGTTTATAAATTAATGTTATTCAGTTCTGTTGTACATAAAGGAAGTTGTACAATGAAATATTGAATGTTAAATGAATATGTGCTACTCCAACAGGTGTGGTACAGAGAAGACTAAAAACATTGCTTCATTTCAAGAAGTTCTAAAATTGTTTACCACAGTCTATTCAGTCTCATATTTTGTATTCTTACAAAAGCATTGTCAAAACTGTTCCAGGTTCAAGTTCTGTGTTGGCAATTAGCTGAATATGTGGCCATACTGCCTCTAAAGCAATTGTTCTTATCCTATGGGATTCAACCCATTTGGGTGTCACATATCAGATATCATGCATATCAGAAATTTACATTATGATTCATAACAGTAGCAAAATTACAGGTATGGAGTAGCAACAAAATAATTTTATGGTTGGGGTTACCACAACATGAGGAACTATATTAAAGGGTCACAGCGTTAGGAAGGTTGAGAACTGCTGCTCTAAAGTAAAATGGGGATCAAGGTAGACCTGAAGTAAATCTCCAAGGGCATAATATCAAAGAAGCATGATCAAAACACTTGATAGGTCCCAAGTAAGAAGAGTAAAACTCTATTAACAATACACATATAATTGTGACAAATTTTATGAAATTCATCTTTTATTAGACCAATAGCTGGAAATTTTTTCCCATTAATTGTGTGAAAACTTTGTAAGTTGTGATAGTTTGTACCATAATCCTTATAGTGGAAGAAATAAAACAAGAGCAACAAATACATGTAGGGATGATTTAAGGTCATTTATTTCCTAAAAGGCAGTTCTTGATTCACCAAATCATGCCAGCCATGTGAAATGGTTTTGTTGGCAGCTAGCTCTCTTATCATACACAGTCTCTCGGTTTCTAGGTTCTGATCTCTTGGGAATGATAAATCTGCTGGTATGCTTGTCAATAAAGCTTAACTAATTCTACACTATGCGTCACACAAGCAGTTGGAGGCTATAATTGTTATTGGTCAGTGCCCAACACCTACGCCAACAGATGTCTGTTAGTTAAATTTGTCAACACTGCCAGATAAGAGGGAATTTCATGCTTCAGATGTGGCAGGCTGGATTCACATTGCCTCGAGTCCTGGAAGCATCAAACAACAATACTCTGGAAGCACAAAGGCTTGCTCGAAAAACTGTTCATCTTGTGTCCCAAACACAAATGATCCTAGATGTATAGGACATTACTCTTCCTACACCAGTCTTTGAAATGAGGAGCCTTAGACTGTGTATTTACCATGGAGCAGTATTGTTAGAGCACAAATGAATTCAAACAGGGGGCTAGAAGTCATGAGTTTGTCACAGCTCTTCCAGTCTGTTGCATGTTACAATAGAATAAATGACTTCTGCAACAGGAAGAGGGAGCATGGACAGGGAAGGAGGAAGGGAGAAAGGTGAGGAAGGGGGAGATGAGAGAATGAACAAATGCGCAAAAGAGAATGAGAGGGATTCACTCTAATTGGCATTGTTTGTCCTTAGTAAAAAATTTCAGTTGTCAAAGAAGTTAGGGATGAGTATCAAAACTTACAAAGAATAATATCAGCAATGAAAGCCACACTTGTCTATAGATAAGAGACTATGTATTTAGAAAAGAAGTTACATGGCTTTAGGAAACTGGCAGTAGTAGGTTGTTCTCTTAGGTCTATGAGCCTTTATCTGGTCAAAATGCAGAGAATAAGTGACTATGGAGAACCCAAGCCCATTGGATACTCCTGCATGCCTTAAACCTAAAGATCAGGAAAAATAACAGATGAGGAGGCTGAAAGATTGCAATAGGCAGAGGCCCCAGATACCTGTTGATAGATTGTACCCCCTAGATACAGCAGTGAAAGTGCATCCATGAACGGTTGCCTGAACAAAAGCAGCACAATGAAATAGCAGTTGGCATTCTAATGACAGACAGAACAAACTGCACATAGTCCCATCCCTAGATGAAGAGCCACAGGAGGTCAGTGGCTGCCGAGAGCATCTCTAATTAGTTGTCTCCAGGGACAAACTTACCCACAGGTTGTCTAGTCCCAAGTGGTCAGTCCTGGAAACATGCACACCCAAGCATACACATGTAACAGTTATAATTACAGCAATTGTCATAAGTTTGCGAGAGGGAAGAGTTGAAGGAGAGAGGAATGGGAGGAGTGTAATACAGTGCTCATGTATAAGATTCTGAAAAACTAAAGCTTTGAATATATATGCAGAAAGGGCTAGAGAAATGGCTCAGCTATCAAAGGCTCAGGTTCACTACTATAAAGTATTAGGAACTGCCTCTTCTCCTCTCCTCTCGTCTCTTTACTTCGCTTCTCTCTCCTCTTTCCCATATTGCTCTATGGACATGGAACCCATGGCTTTAAGCATACCGTGCAAACACTACCACTCAGCTACATTCCCATCCTAAGAGGACTTATATGTTTGAAATGCCATGAAATGAATACCTAAACTAGAAAGAAAAGTTCCTAGGAGGAGGACAGGAGATTACATGATGAAGGCCAAGAGAAATTTCTTTTAGAGGATCCACCATTTGGCTTCATTTTTTAATGTACTTATTTAAACTTTCTCCTTTCACCACCTCTCAGCCTCAACACGGAGATGCATGGCCCCTTCCTACCCTGACATTCTGTGTTTCCACTGTGAGTCTCTCTACATAAAGGGTTGTTACTTTGATTTCTGACAGCCATTACAATGATGCCAACATGTGTAGGTCATGACATTTCCACATTGATGTCCAAACTACTCTGTACCCCTATTACCACACATACATGATGATTTGATCTCAAGTTTTACAGGATGGCTATAAGTTGCTGTCTTTCATAAGTGGTTGAGTATCTATGATTTCCTTAAAAGGCACTGACTTTTTAAAAATGCATCCATTAGACCTGTCGGGAAATATTTCATTACCTTGTACTCCCTCAGGGGTGAAAATGCTGTCTTGACAAATGGATTACCTGAGAAAAAGATTATGTGCAGATCTCCAATCTTTCTGGAGACAGACATTTGTCAAAAGGCAGTGTCTTCTGTCATTTTCCTGAAAAGCCAGGTGTGGTTTGCACTAAAAAGACAAAGCAGGTCAAATGGGAACCCTGTACATACAGTATCCCACCCCCAGACCAGTTGTCAGAGGAGCATGAAGACTACAAAATCCACTATTCTTTGCACTTCAGGTCAATCGTTCCTTAATCCTTTTCTGGTCCGTAGGACAAGACAGGCCAAGTGTGTCTTAATTTAGATAAATTTGGACTAATAATGTGCCTTCCTTTAAGATATTACCACTGGGGATGATGGAAATCCTGTTAAGAAAATGTGAATGAAAAGGAAATATGAGGGAAATACCTCTAAGATTTTCTTCTTTTCTTGCTTTCCTGTTGAAACAACAGAAAAACAAGCAGAACAGCTGTTTTCAAACATGGAAGAGGCTGCCAGGTAAAATACGGAGCACTGAGTTATATTTTAATTCCAGATAAACACCAAGTCATCCTGTATTTATTATTTTTCCTTCTAACTAAATCTGCCAATGCTATTACTCATCCTTTCTCTTTCAGAAGTGGAGAGATTAAGACACCCAGTGAGGCTATTGAAGTTAGCAGCAAAGTTTTCAAATAGGCTCTGCAGTGCATGTGCTGCAGACTGCTGATACAACTCATATGCATCTTAGCCACAAAGTTTTCTGTCTGCTCCTTCCAAAGCCGGTCATTTGCGTTTATGTGTATAACCAACCTCAGAACTCAAGAGACTGAAGCTGGAGAACTGTCACAGGTTCCACTGAGACCCTCGATGGAAAACAAACCAAAATAACCCAACACAGGCTAGGATACAGCTCAATTGATACAGTGTTTGCCAAGCACTGCTCCTCAGTACTGCACAAATTGGAATGGTGGTTTGTGCCTATAGTCCTAGTTCTCAGGAAGTAGAAGCAGGGAGATCAGAAGATCAAGGGCATTCTTGACTACATTGGAAGTTTCAGGCCAGCCCAGGCAATGTGAGACCTTCCTGTGCCCTCCAAAAAAATGAACAAATAAAAAACAGGAAAAAGAAAAGTGAGATGGCATAAAACTTAATCATTTTAAACCCTTTTCCATGTTTCTACTTCATTTAGCCAGAACTGTGTTTGAGCAGTGTTACAGGCAATGAGGCCACTGGGCACCTGCTCTAACATAGGATAAACTCTCCTCCCAAGTCAAAGAAGCTGACTTCACAGCCTTTGCCAGATCTTCAGACACTCACCTCTATCAGTATGGCAGTTTCCTCATTTCTAAAACAAGAAGAAGATGCTGAAAGGCTCCCAAATGCTGTGATTCTTTGAATGAGCAGCAAGGAGAGACCAGAGACTAGAGTCCTGGTGAACTGGAGTACATTGAGCAGTTGACTCACATGGCTCCTTTCCCATTTTCTTGCAGCCATACTGAACCATCAACCCCTGAGGAGCTGTGAAGGGGCCTGTGGCACCCCATGGATTCATTTCTCACATTGGTTGGCAGGTAGAAACAATTCTTGCCCAGGAAATTGCCCTTGGGAAACAATTTCTTCTTTCTCGAGAAGCAGAGATTTCAGTGCCAGGAATGTGATTTATTTTCTTTTTTCTTTAATTATTATTGTTACCAGTATATATATATATGTAGATAGTTGTAGGTGTAGCTATAGATATACAAAACCTGCCAAGTCTGTTTAGTGTTGCTCATATGTACCTGTTTCAGGGGATGACACCTTGGTACTGGATAGTCGATTAGGGAGCTCATCCTTGGGGAAAAGTGATTCTCCCTTTTTTGGCAGTCATTAATTGCCTATAGCTATTCATCTAGATGTGGGGGCTTATCAGATTTCCCTAGTTCACACTGGCATGTCAAATATTGCTGTCATTGTTCAGGTCCTGTTTAGGCAACTATATTGCTGAGATTTCAAGGGTGCAGCTTCTCTGTTCTACATAGAAGATACAATCTCACAGCAGATATCTGGTTCTCCGGTTATCAAAAATCTTTCCATCTGGTCTTCTTCAATGTTCTCCAAGTCTTTTGTGTCAGGGTTGTGTTGTAGATATATCAAATGGGGCTAGGCACCCCACAGTCAGTTGTTCTCTACATTTTCACCATTTGTGGGTTTCGGTAATAGCAAACTTCCATATGAGAAAAGCAATCAATAATCCTACAAAGCTGTGATACTTAAAAAACACAACAATTTTGAGCATAACAAGGTATCCCCAAAGGTGAAACAGTGGCACTCATTTCTTGAGGGTAACCAACAGCTAATTGAATATAAGGCCCACCCACACAATTGGAGGGAATTAATGCCTGGTATTGTAAGCCTAGCCAACTGCTCATGTTTGATTAGGTCCTAGAACATAGAGGCAAACCTCCTGCTGTGTCTTTCCTAACCCACTCAAATTTCTTACTGAATTCTAAATACTTACCCTTCTTTATATCTACAGGTAAGTATAGCTCTTTCTCCTCATCAAGGAGTGAGAAGTTCTGTTAGGATCCTCTCCCACTTCTCTATGTTGAACCATCTGAGTGAGGTGGGGGCACAGGATCGCTGACTCTTAGTAGGGCTATTATTCTCTTGGTTGTTTTCCTTATTACAAGATTTTGAAACTCTTCTAAATGTCAGTGAGAAGTTTCTCTTTGAAGTTCAGAAGAGACTAAGATGCCAAGTATGGTTTGGACTGGAGGACTCATCTAGGCCTTCAGCTCCCAAAGGCCTGCCTCTACTCAATACTAGATTTGTAGCATTGACATCAGATAGAAAAATAAAAAACATACTAATACCAAAATGAAACCCATCATTTTGTACAATGAATGTGATGATTTAAACAAAAATACATAGCTACATACACAAAATATCACTTGAACCTAGATGCTGCAATCAAAAAAGTATGAGCAGAAAGAAAACAGGAGAGGATTTCTAAAAGGTATGTAAAACATATTGATTGATTCCTAAAAGTTTATCATGCTATTAGAGTGACTCATCCTAGATCCAGAATTAAGTGATTAAAGTGGCTTTGTCAGACCTTGTTCTTGATCAATGTAGCCACCACGAACAAAGAATTAAGTCCTTAGTGGACACCAAGCCAATCATTTATCTGAGTCCCTTCACAATTTGACTTTTTCCCCAACCACAGATTTCTGGACTCTGATGGGATCAAGTTAAGTCTCAGCATGGGTGTGCACAGTATAGTTTCAAAGGGGAACTGATTCTCAATGTTAATCCAGAAAATATGAATGAGACTGCATATGCTATGAGTCTCATGATGAATAACTTAGGAAATACATATGATGAGGCCCAGCATGTTAAGTGTTTGCAAGCATCTCTGCTGCCATTCATTAGATATAATTGCGTATTCGCACATCAGAGCTCCTTTCTTGCTCAAACAGCCAACTCTTCTGTTAATTTAGTAGAGGATATCTTCTATATTTTTCACATTATTATAAGTTGACAATTATGTATATTAATAGAGTATAAAGTGATGCTATGATTTTAATATAATGTAGAATAATTAAATCAAACTAATGTGGCTATCACCTCCATTGAAGCTGTTAACAAATGACAAGATGTCTTTCTTTTAAAAAGCTAGTTAGCATTCCATTATGAATAAACACCACATTTTCTTTATTCCCTTACACATCTGTTGATGATCACTCAGTTAATTCTCTAAGTTGGCCATTTTTATTCAAGCTGAATTGAACATGGTAGGACAGATGTCTCTTTATCATATTGATTTCTACTGTTTTGGGTAACTATTCAGACATAGAATTGCTGGATCATCTGGTAAGAGGTTTTGATTCTTTTTCATTTTTTATTATGAAGGGTAGGGCAATGGTTTTGGTGTGTAACTTCCGCTGGTCTGAAATTTACTAAGTAGACTAGATTACCCCTGAACTTGTGGTAATCCTCCTGCCTCTGTCTCCCAAGTATGGGAATTCTGAGACTGTGACTGTGCTCATATTGTAATTATTGGATTTTCTAGAATGCATCTTGTATTTAAATATGTAAATCAGTTTATAAGCATATTTATTAAAGTGTAACAAATATAATCAAGTTCTTCATGTGTATAGATATGTATATGGCCATGTGACAAGTATGCATGCCATTATATAGAACATGAGAGACCTTCCTAAGTTTCCGTCAGATGTTTTCCCAGTTGGACCTCAGTAGTAACCATTCCTCTGATTTCAACAACAGGCTGGATTAATAGCACCTGTCCTCAATCTTCAGAGAGATGGAATTATGAGGCGTGCACATTTTACCATTCAAAATACCATGTCTTCAAAGCAATAGTTCATTCGTTGTACTGCTGTATATTATTTCGGTGAATTACTTATCCACCCCCCCACCTTGAAGACTTTTATATTCCAGAGGTAAAGTAATGCCAGCAATGGTCAGCCTCATAATGGCACCCTAGCAGGTCAATGCAAACTGACACCACAGACAAACCTGAACACTGGTTATCATATGTACTAAAACCACAATCAAGATATAACTATCGTGGCCATGGGGAAGAGTAGAGAAAGAGAAAGGATGGGAAATAATTTATGATCTCAAAATTTATTTGTTTTTCTAATATTGAGGGTTTTTTGGCACTGGAACCCTGGGCCTCATATATGTAAGTCAAGCAATCAACCACTGAGGTATAGACCCAATTCTCAGAATTCATTTTTTATCATGCTATTTTATGCACCTAATCCTCAGAGACTTAAAAACCATAAACGGAAGTTTTTTAAACACATGCAAGTACAGCAACTGAGGAACAGTAACTTTACTAATATAATTTGCATGAAATCTCATAAATAAGAAGGATTTCCAGCAAGATGCTTTTCCATGATAAATTCATTTTAATTATGTTTTTCTTATTTACCTGATTTAAACTTCTCTTAAATCATTAGACCTTATTAAAAAGATTTCTTCATAGACATAACTTTCCTTCCTGCCTCAGAGTGAGATTCATTTCATTTTATAATCAATAAGCCTTGTGTTCCATTCATTGTGCCTCTTTCAAGCAGTTGCTTTCACATTATTTAATCTGCCTCAGAATTTTCTAAAGACTTAGATTTAATGTGGTAAAATAGAAATGAACAGCCTTTAATCATTAGGTCTGACCAAAATGACGTCAACTTAATTTTAATGTACCCAAGTCCCTAGGGATATTTGTGTGATTAAAAAGATTTAAAAAACAGTGAAAATATTTATCAAGGTTTTGTTTACAAATTGTGCTCCTAAGACACTTGCCGGCATCATTACACATATCACACAGGAACAAAGAAAGGATGGCTTCTGTATTGTTTTATGATCTTCTAAACCTGGTAATTACAAGCATAGAACAACTTCATGAACACAAAATGGACACTAAGTACAGTACAGAAAAACAGCCTTCGGTCGGGCGGTGGTGGTGCAAGCCTTTAATCCCAACACTCCGGAGGCAGAGGCAGGCGGATCTCTGTGAGTTTGAGGCCAGCCTGATCTACAGAGCAAGTTCCAGGACAGGCAGGGCTACACAAAGAAACCCTGTCTTCGGAGGAGGAGGAGGAGGAGGAGGAGGAGGAGGAGGAGGAGGAGGAGGAGGAGGAGGAAAAACAGCCTTCAATAATTTTTAAGCTTTCCTTTATGCATTCTTTGTTGATAATTGCATGATTTGTTCTCTTTCTAGTATAAATTCTGAATGCTCAGCAAATGTTTTTTCTGCTGTCTTAGATAATTAGAACAAAACAAACTATAATAATTATTTAGGGTTACCTTCCTTCACCCAATTCCATCCTATCAGAATAGCTCAGGCACTTTTTTGTAACATCCTTCCTCAGTGACTTATTTTCTATCTTTCCATTTACTTATCTCTGTCTCCATTAATGCACTTGATGAGAGCCTTTTGTCCTGTGAGTTCTGCCTTGCCCTTCTTTTCTTCCACATCAAAGCAACCTCTTTATATTCTATGACATAAATATCAGTATTTTTTTTTTTAGTGAAGATGACAATGTTTTTGGCTACAGTGAAACAATAAAGGCTCAAGTAACTCATTCCATTTCCTGAAATCAAATGGAGCATGTAAAGAATGCACCAAGTGAATAAGTAGTTGTCTACAATGCACCAGTTCTGAGCATGTGTAGACTCTAGAACGCTGGGAGGGGCCTATGTACCAGAATATGACTCAGCTACAAGCATTAGCAAAAGGCCTTCCTTCCTAAGCCTTCTGTCCACGTACGTACTCTCTCCTTGGTGGTTCATCAGTGTGCTCCCATTCACCCAGTCCATAAACTGTGTCATGCTTACTTGGGTGCCAACTCTCACAAGCTCCTCTCCTTACATAATTTTCCCTCCTAACTTGGAAGACTCACTTCGTTTGGTGGCAGTTTCAGCTGCACTGAGCTCCTGCTTGATGCTTGGTTATACTTTGCAGCATTTGGGGTTTGTTTTTAATTAGGAAGCAAAAACAAGTATTCCTCATCTGAGTTTCTAAGTAAGGGTTTGACTCCAGAGAATTTGAAAATCATCAAGTTCAGGGGAAAAAAAGTGGAAGAGGTAAGTCATGTTAAAGTCCACCTGAAAGCAGAGTCTTAATTATCTGTGCACATTCTAAATTGACAAAGACGGGACCCCAAATTAGGTTAAAAGGCCTTGGGTTGCAATTAGGACAAAAAAATGATGTTTTGATTTGTTTGTCACATTAAGACTGAAAACTCATCCCTAACCCTACTCTGGTGATCTTTACTTATATGTTATGCTGAAGAAATTTATCTGGTGGTGGGACTCTGCCACCCTTCTTCTTGGTTTAACTTCTTTTTCATTGTTGTTAATTACATGTTAAAGTCTTTTCAAAACTCACCTAAGTTTCTTTTCTATACATATATTTGTGAAATGTACACATTTTTGTATGTGAAGACTTTATAGGTGAAGGATAATGTTTTGTCGGCTTCCTATTTACAGAATAATTTTCTTATAAATTCAAGTCAATCAAAACATTGGCCTTGTAACAATTTTACGTAACAGTTCAAAGACAGACTAAGGTCCTTGGTGTAATGAAATACTGTCTGAATTTTTAGGTGCTTAGAATTATCAGGCAGCAAGTCCAAAAGTAACGTGGTTTCTATATAGGCTTTTCTCACCTAGGTTAGGATACTTTTTTAAAGTATCTAGTCCCACCATTTTACTTGGTTCTGTTAAAATGTTGTACTTAAGGTTCTTGAAGATCCTATGCAATATTGTTGATAACTAAGTGTGTTAGTAACTTTGAGTTCAGTTTTCCTACTTAATGATGCATCTGTACCAATTTCTAAAACACTAGTAACAGCACAAAACAAACAAACAAACAAACAAACAAACAAACCCCCAAATACAGTGAAGCTGTAAATTTCAATGGGAAGACTGCATGCATAATAGAATGCACTGGTTCAACCTACTTAAGAAAGCTTTTTCAAAATGACATATTGGGGTGTGGGGGGACAAGGCCATCCAACAGTCTTCCTAAAAGTCTCTCTGAAACCTAAGCAGGGATGTTGCTTTTCTTTGACTTAAAAGACTGAAAAAAGAGGCCGAGTAGTCTTCTAAGTACACTCTGAGGAACGCTGCTGTATAACATATATAAGCTCTCAGTTTCTAAGCTTTGTAAAACTTGAGCAATTTCCCTCTCAGAGAGGGAGGGGGGGGGAGAGAGAGAGAGAGAGAGAGAGAGAGAGAGAGAGAGAGAGAGAGAGAGAGAGAGAGCGAACATTAGATGTCCTTTGGCAAGCAGGCCTGCTTATCTTGGTTTACTCTTGCAACTCTGAATGTTATCTGACTGTGTAAACATGTTTTCCACTAATAATTCCACTTAGGAAACACTCTTGTGGTTGGAAAGTGTAAGGTTCCCCATAGGCTCATGTGTTTAAGGACTTGGTCCTGAGTTGTTGTTGGTGTTTGAGAAGTCCTGGAACCTTAGGCGTTTGATCCCCATTAGAGGAAGTGGGTCCTTGAGGGAAGATCTTGAGGTTTTATAGCTTAACCACACTTCCTATTCAACCTCTGCTTTCTGACCTTTAATGCATGTGACTAGCTGTCCTCCTGCCACCATGCCTTCCCTGGAACAATGAGCCATAATTGGCCCTTCCCCCCACCCCCAACGTTGCTCGTTTTCAGGTATTTGGTTACAGCAATAAGAAAGGTGACTAAAGCAACTCTCAGAGTGAAAAAGAATACAGAGTAGAGAGTTCCCCATGGACTCATCCTACATCCTGGACCCCATCCTGCATCCAGCAACCACAATCTGCATCTTGGACACTCATCCAGCATCTTGCACCCACATCCTATTTCCCTGGAACCACATCCTGCATCCCAGTTCTATGACTATAGACACAGCTCCAAATCTCTCCTCTGTTTTGCAGAATACAAGGATTTATTAAATGCAAAGTTTCTTCTTGGCCTTGATCTAAGGTTAAATTGTATGACAGCATAAACATGATTTCTATGTGTTCTATTCAGTTCTGTATTGGGGGTGATGCCCTATATGATGGCAATCCACTCTGTTCCTCTTTAGGACTGATTTGTATAAAGCTTAGTATCTCCATATGACATGTTAAGACTCTGAGTTGAAAGAATTCTATTCCCAAGTTTTGTAATTGAACTGTGAGAACTTATGCCAGTCATTCAACCTCCCTTGATTTCAGTAGTTTCTCTTCAAATTTATGAGGTTGAGATGAATGACCTTTCAAGTCCCTTTCTTTGTTAACATTTTATGACACAAGGCCCAGACAACTTTTGAATAAAGACACGGCTGCTGTGCTTCTGAAACTTGTCATTGACCTTATTGATTATTTAATGTCAAGGCCTTGATTAGAAATGCAATTTCTAATTATAATGTTGTTCCAAAGAGGATACTAGAGCACTTTTCCTGGCATCATTAACATTCATCCATTCATCAATTCAGCCATCATTTATTAAAATCCTAAATCAGTGGTTCTCAACCTTCCTAATGCTGTGATCCTTTGATACAGTTCCTCATGTTGTGCTGACCCCCAAATGTAAAATTATTTTCATTGCTACTTCCTAACTGTAATTTTGCTACTGTTATGAATTTACATAAATATCCTTGTTATCTGATGATCTTAGGTAACCCCTGTGAAAGGGCTGTTCAATCCCCCAAGAAGGTCTCCACCCACAGGTTGAGAACCACTGGTCTAATAATATATGTCAAGTGTGCTGCTGAACTCAGCTACACAAATATGAGCAAGATTAACTTCTGTTACCAAGAATACACAATTCAGTGGAGAGAAAATAACAAGAAAATCATTGTAAAATAACAAACTATGGATTTTATTTGAAATCAGATTTTCCATCTCCGCACTGTTGAGATCTGGTGTCATCTATCGGGGGAATCACCCTATATAGTTAGGCATTTTGTGTCATCCTCAGCTTTTAACCACTAGATGCCAGTAGCATCCCCACTAGATATGACAACAAAATCACCTTTGATTGAGAGCCACTAGTTTCAGTATATTCTTTTATTTATGAAGAATGTTCCAGCTAAATGAATATCACTATAAATTTGTAAGGAAGACAATCATGCCATACATCTTTGGGAATAATCCTGTCTGTGTTACATCAAGTGAGTAGCTTCCCACAAGTTTACTATAACATCTTACTCAGTGAGAGATTTTTTTATCCTTAATAATATGAATTCATTTACTGCCCTCCAAAGTTGTCATCTTCTTTGAGGAAGGTATAAAGAAAAGAGTTTAAACAATGCCAGCCATGTGGAAAAGGTTGCCAAATAGTGTGATGGGCTGAGATGTTATTACGGATGAGTTTACCTATAGGATGTATCTGCCCAAGTCCTCCCTCTGGACCTGTGCATTAGAGGCATGGTTAGGATGACCAAGTGCAGGAAAGTCTCAACTCTTACAGCATTCTCATGCATCTAAACAAGTGACTGCCCTAAAGACTCCAAGTCAACAAATTACAGAGATCCTTGCACATCACTGTTTATTGGAGCATTATTCACAATACCTGGGTGTCCTTAAACCGAGGAATGAAATATGTCATTTGTAGGAAAGTAGATGAAACTGGAAATAATGGTATTATGCAAACTAAGTTTATCTCAGAAAAATAAATGACATATTTTATCTCATTTTTGCTTCCTAGAATGCGAAGGGAAAGTGGGTAATAAAGGAGGTGACCAGGAAATTGGAAAGAGAAACAGTAATGGGGTATAGGGGGACATAGGGTTAAAGGACACTATATTTTTACATTAAATGGACTTATTTACCCCTTTATAATACAAATTAAATGTATTAAAAGGAAAAGAAAATCAAGAAGCTGGATTGTAATTGTTTTCATGTCTATTAGCTAACTTCCATGTATGTGAAATCCTTTTCTTTTTGGAACTGAGATATAATGGAACTTAAAATAAGCACTTAACAATCTAGAGAAAAGAGAATGAACAAGTCTCTGTGAATGTGTGGAACCTCTGCTCTCTAATTTCTTAATAAATTTAATTCAACTTTGATCAAGCTTGTCCTGCTTCCAGGCCTAAGAGCTGTTGGGCTAATGAAAGGGTACTCTGACATATTTTCATTGTCAAGTGTTCAAAGCAACATCCTGACACCCTCTTGCACAGCTGACAGACTTTCAGATAGAGAGGATCCAAAGTACAAATTTGGGAGACATATATGTCTTTTTGCTTTCTGGCCTAGTTGTAATGATGTTGAATGGCATTGACTAATTCCATGACACTATTTTCACAGCAGAAGACTTTTGGAGATGTCAGGCAGGTAATGGAATCCTGTAGCCACAAGTGTTGGGATAGGGTCCTTGAAGTTAGGAGAAAACATAGTTGAGAAACTCAATATACATCATGGTATGTATGGTAAGTTGAGATAAGGTGGTCCAAGAGACAAGGGCCCTGCCTTCATCTGGAGTCATGTGTCAAATATGTGCCAGCATTTTTCCCAGTCCTCTCGACAAAATCACTTTACCTCATGTCTCCCCATCATTTCTACTGCTCATTGGAGATGCTGCACACTCTCTTTCCTTCTGACGTGCTGATAATTAGATAATGTCCAAGAAACACTCTGAGCTCCTCAAAAGGGGCACTCTGCAAATATGAGCTATTGCAATTGCTTAATAAATTACATTAGGAATGAAGTCAGGCAAAACTGACTCCTGACTTGCTTTGTGGCAGAATTCTTCTTAGCTGCTAGAATAAGCTGGGCCCTCAAGGAAATGAGTACTACAACTTCTAGTCCCATTAAGACTCGGGGAAACTTTCTTGAATGAGCCAGACACTTGCTTTTAACTTAAGCTAAATGGTTCACAGGACACAAACAAAATTGCTTCTTTTCTCTCCTTTCTACTGTTACAAAGATGGACATTATATGATGAAAGGTAAGATGATAGATTTAGATTCCAATTTAACATAAAGAAAAAATTGGGATGCACCCTCTGATGCTGGGCCCTTACAGCTTGCCCTTTTCCACTTCAGAGTTTAACCCAATATGTACTAGACAAGGCTGTGCTCCTGAAAAGGTACATGTTATGTATTTACTTTGGCATCCTGGTATAAAAATGCCAATGAACTGCATATTTATAGCTTTAAAAATCCACTGAAAAGTAAAGATAACATACCCTAAACAAGAAATTAAAAGGAACACACACACACACACACACACACACACACACACACACACACACACACACACACATCTTTCTAAACTTTAGACTCAAAGCAAAAATTTTGTCATAAGTCCATACTGTATTTCCTACCAAGTCATCATCTAGTTGGCCCCTAGTGACAATATAGATTTGATTAGTAACTGTCACTTCCAATATCAACTTTCTTGGGGGACTTTGCATTCCCTTTTCTAAAGTTTTTGTCCTGTCCCATGGCCTCACAACCTCAGATCAGATACACAGTTTCTGGTGCGGAAATAAGAATCTACAGGACATGCCTTGATGAATGTCCAGGTAACCTCCAGCATTGTTTCCAAAGTGAAACACTGTTGAAGGATACACGCTTGAGCATCCCTCTGCTCTTTGACAACCAAGAACACTTGATGCTGTTGCAAGTCTTGTCACCTCTGCTATTGACAAGTTATACTGCTCCCAGTCTAACCTCTTTAATAAAATCTTCTGAAAGATACACATATACATGCACACATAGATATGGGTCAATAAATTAAAGGCATATATCTAATGGATACATAATAGGTATGTCTTGATAACATCATCAATTACCATTACTAGTCTACTCAATTTGATTGCTAACTGAAGGAGATATTCAGTAAACTCAGTTGGGTAAGGTAATAAAAGTAAATATCCCCCAAATGTAGCAGACTAACTTTTAAACCACAACTCATATGAATGCTTTATTAGAAACAACAGACTCTTATTGTCCACTTCATTTCAGCTCCCTGAGGGCAAATCCAATAGCTGGATTAATTAAAAACATGTCCTTCTATTTTTAATGCAGTGTGTAAAAGATCTCAGAGCCCTGGACAAGAGATTTACTAGGAACTAGTTAAATTTATAGTCACAAAAATCCATCCATTCCTTGTATGGAATGCACATCACCAAAAGACACTGCCTACACCAGAGCTTTAATTTAAACACAGCACATGTAAAATGTTTTACAAGAGACAGTCCTACATTTTGCTAGGTATAAGACATGGTTTAACTCAGATCTTCCCCATCTCCTCCAGATCCCTCCCCAAGAGATAATGGCAGGTATGTGTGTTTAGAAAAGATCAAAGACAAATTTGGCATTTCCATTAGTCTTGTGACCTTGAAAGCCATAGATTATTAGATTAAAAAAACAAACAGAAATTCTATTTCAAGCCACTGATTGAATTCTCACAGTGAGATTACACCTTGAAAAATACACAGGTGACAAAGAGTAGATTTATTCATTCATGTGATCCAAACTTTTTATCATGACTCCCACTGAGAACACATTTCAGGGAGAAAAAATACAAGAAATATTTGGGTACTTGGAGCTGAGAAAACATATTACCCTGTAGAGAAACAACCTGTAGACTATCCTAAAAGTGAGAGGCAAAGTAAAACCACTTCCTTTCTGTTACCAAAGCACTGGCTAAGAAAATCTATGCAACATATCATTTTCCAATTTGAGAAGTAACTCTCCCACCCCCATGCAATTTCCCTTTAGTATGCATGTCCCCACAGACAGCATACATTCATGGCTTACCTTTCACTTACTGGAGTCTGTTAAGGGTCCTTCCTGGCATATCCAGCAGGAATGCAAGATGATGCGTGCTCTTCACCCCCAAGTGGCATTTGACTCCACTCCATGCAATCACTCAATGCAGTATGGATGAATGGACTAAGTTCAGGTTCACCGCCCTACAGTGTCTTTATTCCTCATAGCACAGAACTAGAAAGCCAGTGAGCTCTGGCTGCTGCTGCCGCAACTCTCCTCTTTTTCAAACTAATGGAAAAAGTGGGCTGCAGAAAGCTCTCTACTAGCTCCCTCTCCTTCTGCTTGCTGTGTCAAAGTTAAAGCTGCAGCATTGAAAAAGAAGAACAAAAGGAAAATACAAGGCAAGCTGCCTCTGTGGAGGAGTTTTCTGTTCCAGAAAAACATTATTCAAGGCAGATTTCAGGGCAATATCCAAAGCCTGGAACCTTTACTGACCCAAAGCCCTAGAGCTAAATTGTATAGGTACCTGGACCAGGCAGGCATTGGTCACCCCGTCAGTGCCTCAGCAACATACCTGAGGAGTGCAGTGAGGCCAGCAAATAAACATCCAATAACCAGCAGAGAATGAGGCCGACAGCTTAACCTTGCTCCTGCCTTCAATGATGCCAAAGTGTTCTGTTTGCTCAGGACTCTCCTTTTACCAACATTCAATTTGAATGAGCCAGGGCAAGTGCACTGCGCTCGTCAGCTCCTGAGAACAGGATGCATTTATGTGAAACACGAGGAGAATGCCTAATGCCAAGCCATCCTCTGCATTCCCAGGAGCTATTATTACAGGGCTAGCTTACATTGCACTGCAACTTCAAGCCAATGTTTCCTGAACACACTCACACACACCTCAAATGTTGTGATTGTTACATATTAAGGGAAGCACTTTGAAAAAGTTGCCATCTGCTCCCAGGGATAAGATTGGGAACCCTACTTGGAGTGAGCTGACTACCATTATTTCTCTTCCATCTTTCCATCAGCGACTTCTTAGGCTGAGAGAAGGATTGCCAAGGCCCTGTGGAATGGCACGTTTATGCTGAGGAGGAACTGCTTTTTTTATTAGAAAAAAAATCCTTTATTAGAAAAAAAATTGAAAAAAAAAGAGGACCTTGGCTTTCATCCATCCTTGACATATAACATTAAGTGGAATCTTAATAAAAACATATTATCCAAAAAAGATGTGATCTTATATAACAATATAGCATGTGGCCACTCAGATACACATGGTTAACATAGTAGTGGCTTAGAATGACCTATTTGCAGCAGCAAGGGGAAGCAGCTCTCTGATACAGTTAGTTTTACATTTTTTCCTACTCTGAAGTAGATTGAATTGCAAAGAGTTCATTGTTATGGTGGTTTCTTCCATCTTAACATTGCCCCAAAATTGGTTCAAAATTCTGCTTTCTTCTGTGGGTCAAATAACAATTGTCAGACTGACAAAATGACTCAGAGTGAAGATTCTTGATGACAGACCTCAAGACTTGAGTCCCTAGTGTCCAAACAGAAAGAGAGAACCAACTCCTGAAAACTGTCCTCTGATACCCACACTTGTCACACACACACACACACACACACACACACACACACACACACACACACTTAAAAGAAGCAATTGGCTCACCATACTCAAGGGGATGCAAACTTACTCTGGACACTCAAGAGAGAATGATGCATGAAACCATCCTGGTTTCATTCTTCCAGTTGGAGTGATAAAACACTCTGGCAAAAGCTACTTAAAGGGAGAAAAGGGGTTTTGTAGCTCACAATTCCAGGTGACAATTCATCATGGCAGAGAAATCAAGGTGGCAGTAACTTAAACAGCTGGTCATATGCAGAGTCAAGAACAGAGAAAGAATGGGCTCATGCTTGTTTGCCAGTGCTCCGCTGGCTCTCTCCTTTTTGCTCAGTTCAAGGCCCAGCATAGGAAACGGTGCTGCTCACATTCAGAGTGGGGCTTCCCACCTCAATTAACATAACTGAGGACATCTCTCACAGGCGAACTCACCCAGACAATCTCTCAGTGAGACTCTCTTGCCATGTGATTCTAGATTGTGCAAAGCTGACAATTAAAACTAACCATCATATAGATCTTGTTAGGAAAGAGAAATAGAATAGATAGATATGGATGGAAGGGAGCTGAAATGGGAGGATCAAGTAGGGAGAGGAAGGGGATGGGGGTGGTGGGAGAGAATACAGGGAGAGAAAGCTAAAATTAAGGGCCATTTGAGAGGTAGTATGGAAACCTAATACAGGAGGAACTTGCAGTACCAGGATTGTGTTACATCCAACTGACTTGTTGGTCAAAGGGTTCCTATGCAAATTCTCAAACAACCCAGGCTGTTGCCAAGACTATAGGTTGCTCTCCACAAACTGATGGCAAGACTCCATTGCTGAAGACAACATCCACACAACTCACTGAACATGGAGATGTCTGGCTGGTGCTTACATAGAGCTTTCACCCTTACATTCCAGCATCCTTGGTACAGGAAGGTACTCCGCATGATGTTAAAAAAGAAACATAAAAACCAAGCCAGCCACAAAACCTTTATTTACAATGGTGTACTACCTGCAAGATATGCTAGCACAATAGTGGTACAAAACTTGTGAGAGTACCTAACCAATGCCTGATTTGACTTAAGAACTACTCCATGAGATGGAACCCATACCTGATACTGCTTGGGTGACCAAGAACCTGAGACTAGATAGCCCAGGCACCTAGTGTAAAACCAAATAATACTGGCCTAAATAAAGAAAAAAATGGAGTGATAAAATGACTCCTAACAATATTCTGCTATACTCATAGATCAGTTCCTTGTTCAGGCATCATCAGAAAAGCTTCCTCCTGCATCAGATGGGAACAAATGTAGAAACTCACAGTCAGAAATTATGCAGTGAGTGAGAGACTTTGGAACACTCAGTCCTAAATGGAATCTCTCCATCAAATCCCTTCTCTCAGGGCTCAAGAAACCCTGTGGAAGATGAGGAAGAATGTAAGAGCCAGAGGGGATGGAGGGCACCAAGAAAACAAGGTCCTCTAAATCAACTGAGCAAAGCTCATGTGAACTCACAGACACTGAAGCAGCATGCCAGGGACCTGCACGGGTCTGTAACAGGTCCTCTGCATATATATTAAAGCTTCTAGTTTAGTGTTTGTAGGTGACTCTTGAGTGTGTGAACTAGTGACTATGTGATTCTTGTGCCTTCTCTTGGGTTGTTTTCCTTCTACTGGTTTGTCTTGTCCAATTTTAATGTTGATTGTTTTTGTTTTGTCTTACTACATTTTATTTTGTTATTTTTTTAAAAAATGAATGAATGAATAAATGAATGAATGGAAATCTAGCCACCAGGGTAAAGGTTACCAAATGAACTGTCATTTATACCTGCTGGGAAAGGGAAAATTAGTTTTCTCCAGTAAGAAAATGAAGTATTTTTTACCAACATATAATGAATTTCAAAGGTTTTTTTTCTTTGTCGTGTGTGTGTGTGTGTGTGTGTGTGTGTGTGTGTGTGTGTGTGTGTGCTTTTTTATTTGGTTACAGCTTGGTGGGTTTTTTTCTTGGCTGGGAGATGGTGTTTTATTTTGTTTTCTTGGTTTTGGGTTTTTTGTTGCTGTTGTACTTGGTTTTTGTTTTTCTTGAGATAGGATTTAAAGTTGGGTGAGTCAGAGAACAGACAGGGGATCTGGAAAGACTTCATGATGGGGAAGAATATCATCAAAATGTATTTTAAAAATTGTTTTAAAAAATAAAAAACTAACCATCATAGAAATAAACTATAATTTGAAAAAGCTAATTAACCCAATAAACAATGTGTGACAAAGGAAAGGTATTTCACATGACCAAGACTTCTACATGTAACTCTTAAGCTTTCTGAAATTCTCTAATGCTTTCCTGGATCCAGCTACTAAAGAGATAACTTACTATTATAATTATTCCTGGTAGACAGAGAGACATTAATGAAAAAAATATCTAGCCCACAATCAATATCAAAGAGAAGTTAACAGGATTATGAATATGATAAAATATATATGTATAAAATTATTTTTAAATTTAAATTTTTATTTCATTTTTATATGTATGGGTGTTTTGCCTGCATATATGTCTGTGTACCATGTACGTGCCTGGTGCCTACAATGGCCAGAAGAGGGAATGAGAAACCTTGGAACTGGAGTTACAGATAGCTATGAGCCATCATGTGGGTTCTGGGAATCAAACTTGGGTCCTCTGGAAGTTGAGCCATTGCTCCTAATCTCTGAGCTGTCTCTCCAATGTCAACACCACCCTCAAGTTTTTAAAATTACTTTCTGTCAACTTCTCTTTGAAACTATAGCCAATTTCCCTTCTATGAACTAAGAAACTGTGTACAGAACAGAGGGAAGTTGGAGGAAAATGGAGAGAGAGAGAGAGAGAGAGAGAGAGAGAGAGAGAGAGAGAGAGAGAGAGAGAGAACTAATAGTATAGGAATGAGTAAGTATTGAGTTACATAAATCTCATACCAGTGTCAATGAAAGATAAAAATGTCTGATTAAGAGATTTTATAAATAGATTTAAATCAACAGATTAAAAATAAATTCTAGTAGAGTCTTAGACTCAACACAAGACCTAGTATACACAGAGGGTTTCTAATCATAGCTCAGACATTTGAGGCCATTAGTATATGCAGGGAAGTATGAGTGGTTTTGGGAAGGAGAAACAGATGCATATGTTAGCACCCATGATTAGGGTAGAAAACATTCAGGCAAATGTTCCCTTGAGCTCTCTCAGAAGAGAAGCAAGGTTTTTGTGATTATGATTGCTCACAGATAGCTGGGACAATTGGATGATGTGTTCCAGCATTTTGGAGGAATGTAGAGGCAGCTGGTGGGAAATAATAACTAAAAATATCAACTCAAAAACCCCAAATGGATGATGTTCTGGATGGATGGATTCCTGTATACTCATATAAGCATTTCTGAAGTGCCTCTGGTAGACCATGCTCAGTGCTGCATGTTGGGGGATATGGGAATGTATAATAGGTCACACCTCCCAAACCAGATGGTACTCCAGGCAATATAACTCAGGATGCTTTCCCTCATTTTACAAAGAAATGACAATGGAGGACTCCACAAGAATTCCTGCTTGCATCCATCAGAAATATCCCAGTGCTTCAAAACAGCTGGTACCTATCTGGTCAAATACATTGGGGAAAGGATCGGCGGAATAGCTAAGGATGGTCAAGTCCTAAGGCACCAGCCCAAATAGTGCATATTGAGCTCTCTCCCTGAGAGTGGCCAGCTGTAGCTGTGCCCATACTGGTCCTCAGGACCCTCACACTGGTGTATTGCCTTTGGTTTCCTTAGATGGCAAAAGCAGCTGTTCAGGTATAATCTAGATTATCAATCAGTTGACCTTGCCATAGGGAGGTTATCCTGGATAACCTGAGTGGCCCTAATGTGATCACCAGAGCTCTTTTTTTTAGTTTTTTTTTTGTGGTGGTATTGTGTTCCCCAAAATATTGTGCACCCTAATAAACTTATCTGGGGTCAGAGATCAGGACAGCCACAATATTAAACATAGAGGATAGGTAGTGGTAGCACACACCTTTAATCCCAGCATTCCAGAGGCAGAAATCCCTCTGAATCTCTGTGAGTTCAAGGCCACATTGAAAACAGCCAGGTATGGTGACACACGCCTTTAATCCCAAGAACTGAGCCTTTAATCCCAGGGAGTGATGGCAAAAGCAGACAGATATATAAGGCGTGGAGACCAGAAACTAGAAGCATTTGGCTGCTTAAGCATTTAGCTGGTTAAGCTTTTAGGCTTTTGAGCTACAGTTCAGCTGAGACTCATTCTGGATGAGGACTCAAAGGCTTCCAGTCTGAGGAAACAGGACCAGCTGAGGATCAGGCGAGGTGAGGTAGCTGTGGCTTGTTTTGCTTCTCTGATCTTCTAGCTTTCACCCCAATAACTGGCCTCAGGTTTGATTTTATTAATAAGAACTTTTAAGATTCCTGCTACAGTTTTTTTTTTTTTGAGACAGGGTTTCTCTGTGTAGCTTTACGCCTTTCCTGGATCTGGCTCTGTAGAACAGGCTGGCCTCAAACTCACAGAGATCCGCCTGCCTCTGCCTCCCGCGTGCTGGGATTAAAGGCGTGCGCCACCACCGCCACCAGAGCTCTTGAATGCAGGAAGAAAAGGCAGAAGAGTGAGTCAGGGTGATGTCAAGAATGAGAAGAATTTAGTGTACTGTAGTTGGCTTGGAGATGACAGGGTACCCATCATCTGAATCCAGACCTTAAACCTACATGTGCAAGGAACTGGATCAGCCAACTACTGGTAAGCAAGGAAGAGCATCTGAGCACTGGAACCTGGAAGCCTAGGCCCAGCCAATGCACTGATTCCAGCATGGTTAAACCCTAAGCAGCAACTCTAACCATGACATATCATAGTTTTGACTTAGAAACACTCTGACATGGTAAGTGGGTTTGCCTAAGGTATTAGTGACTAGATTTGTCTCACAGAAAAACATAAGCAAGTGGCCCTGTTGTTTTGCAGATGTTTTCCATTCGTCTGGCTCACTGACAGGGAAGGAGATCCTGACCCAAGCCACAGATGTCATAGGGAATTAGCAAGGTGAGCCTAGAAAGAAACTGATTCAGTATGGGGACATTCAGAGATGGGGTACTAAGTAGATGGCAAAGCAGAATGAAGTGAGGTACCAGGAGCAGAGGAGAAATGTAGGGACACAGTGGGGTGACGGGATATTCAAGCTGCCAGAGTAATGTGTATACCATCCCTAAGGAAAACTCTGCCCCATCAACTCTCAAGATGTCAATTACTATATGAAGATGAGATCTACCCATCCCTCCTGTGACACTGTTTATACTCCTGACTCAATTTCAGTACTCTTGTATTTCATCTTTCTCCAAAGTAGTGATGCTTTTCTCTTCTTGGATTGCATTCTCCCCTCATTTTACATTGTGCTTTACTAGTTATGCAGATTGTCGTGTATTTGGCACTCCCTACACTTTTGCTCCTCAGGTTAGGGTGTCCCCCAACTGGAGAACTTGCAAAACTGGGTGGACAGTGAGGGCTCGGAGGCGTGATATGGCTCAGGACACATCAGGGAGTTACTCAATCCCAGCTAACCAATGAGTGTTCGAATATGGATAGCGTAGGCTTCAAGAAAATGGGGTCATTTTAATTCAGGGGCTCAATAGAAGAGTTCTCATTTCTCTCCAATCGCAGACTTCAATATAAAACGGTATAAATAATGGTGTGTCTGTATGAACTGGTAGCTCAACTCCTAAGCTTATCAATGGAAAAAATTAATAAAGTTGCATAAAGATTGATGAAAAATCAGCTTTATGTTCTCTCAGCCTGTCTGAAATACTAATCCATTCTGATTCATACCACTTGGGAAGCTAAGATGGGAGGGTTGGCAAGAGTTCAGGGCAAGCCTGGGCTACACCTCGTTCCAAGACAGTCTGGGCTACAGGATGAGATCCTGTGCCAGCAAAACAAAATAAATAGACTAATTAAATAATTAATAACTTCATCAGTCAATTCAAATCATTTCATTGTGCATGTATCTCTAGAGCCTTTACTTTGGGCATCCATACAGCTATAAAGAAAGCTGAACTGAGCTTAAGGCTTTGGTAAAATTCAGGGAAAAATAAGTGAACATCAGGAGCTTGTTAGCCCAGTGAAGTCAAATGACTTCTGCAACTTCCAGCAACAGTCATGCACCTTTCAGGGACTACCAACTGGCAGATGTGACACGAGTGACAGAATGGTCACAGAAGCCTTGTTCCTCCTTTGAAAGGCTACCACCTTTGTGGACTTCATTTTCTTCCCTGATAAAGGGACACTGGTCTCCAAAATGGTGCTCACAACAAAACAGCTCCTGAGTGGATGACTTCAGATTGAATTGGATCATTTTTACCCTACAGGGGATTTGTTTCCCCTGGAGGAGAGCACATAGTTTGGGTTTGGATTATTTACAAAATGATTTGTCCCACAGGCTTCTTTGCTTTGTTAGCTGGAAAATAATATTATTCTATTGTCAGATGGGGGCTAATTCCTTCTCTCTGTGAGAGACTTGGACACAAAAGGTATTCCCAGGGCCAACTGAAACCAGCAGGTAAAAGGAAAGAAAGAAAGGGGGAGGGAGAGAGGGAGGAAGGAGGAAGAAAGGAAAGAAACGAAAAGAAAAGAAAAGAAAAGAAAAAAATGAAGCCAACAGGGAAAAGCTGTTACAAACCTTGATCAAAACAGAGGAAAAGTATATGCCATTTACTTTGATAAACTTGCAGCATTTATTATCTTGGACTGGGGTATTTAAAGAGCAAACACTTGTTAGAGTTTAAGCAATCAGCCTCTGATTATTGCTTAATGACTGAACTCTCTCTTGAAGCCTCCATAATAATTAAAATGCAAAAAAGGGGGAGGGGAGGAAATGTCATAGGAGAATCTGAATTTTTAAACACCCGAGTTAAAGCATGTGAAATGTAATATTCTGTCTGCAAAATGAATTATTTCCTTTTCACTAAGCAGTCAGTTAAAACTCCACTAATTCAACAGAGCAAAGTGTGTGAGTCAGCCCACCCCATGAAAACATGAAGTCATGCATATTGTAATAATGCACTTGATTTTACAAGTTCAAGTCAAAATTATTCAAGGTTTTTATACTCTGCACCTGAAGAAGACTAAAATGTAAAGAAATTGTCCTGTACTTGCAGGATCATTGGGTGAGGCAACTGCTGAAGAGAAGCTGTGGAAATGTTCTCTCAGCTCTAAAATTCTCGCAAACTAACTCTGTTACTCATCGCTGTGACCAAACGTCTGACATTAAGCAACCTAGGGGAGGAACGATTGCTTGTGACTCACAGTTTGGGGGCAAATTCATCATGAAAAAGCTTGGCAGCAAGAAGAGTTTTCAGCTGTGGTAGCAGGGGTGTAATGCTGGTTGCTCACATCTTGGTAGATCAGGAAGCAGACAGCACAGGACTAGAAGCAAGGTCCACTTCCAGCATCCTACTTCTTCCAACTATGTCCCACATGTCAAAGGATCCACAACCTCCAGAAACATTGTCACTAGCTGGGGACCAAGGGTTAAACTCTGTAAGTGTAAACTATGGGTGATTTTTCATACCCAAACCATAACAATATGATGGCACCCGATGATCAAGGATCAGCCTATCAACTCTCTGCCTCTCTGAGAAATAGTCCCAGGGAGACAGTAAGGTCCCACCATACTTTACTTCAGCACAGATGCTTTTATTTCATAGAATGATGTCATTTTCATAACCCGGAGCTTAGTCTGTTTTGAAAACTGATGTCAAACTTGGTTGACAACGAGTCTGGCTCTCTGGCAGCATAAAACAAAAGGAAAGGAACACCCTGTCTGAGCTGAGAAGCTAGCATGCCTACTTGATCTTCACAGCTGTACCAAGATCCAAACACTGTTACCACTGTTACTGGACAGTAACAGATGCCTGTGGCAGGACACAGAGGAACAGCACTGTAGTTGGATCCCTGGGAATTACACGACTGCATCTCAACCAAGGTTTCAGCCTATTATCCTGGCTGGAAGGTCTCCCCACATCTGCTGTAATGGAATCATGCTGGATGCATTTAAACCCCTAAGGTCTGGTCCTGATGCAATTGGAAGCAAGGTTCACCTGTGACCTGAGCATCAGAATTTAAAAACAAAACAAGCCAGGTGGTAGTAATGCATGTCTTTAATCCCAGGCCTCAGGAGGCAGAGGCAGGCTAATCTCCGTAAATCCAAGGCCAGCCTGGTCCATACATCGAGTTCCAGGACAGCCAGGGCTACACAAAGAAACTGTCTTGAAAAAACAAAACAAACAAACATCAAACAAAAAAACTTTTTACATATTGATTTGCCTGTTTTTGTTTTCCTTTTTTTTTTTTTTTTTTTTTTGCTTGTTTTGTAGAGTCAGATTCTATAGGCCAGATTGGCCTCAGTAACATGACAATCATCTTGCCTCAGCCTTGCACATGCTAGAATTACAGGTGTGAACCACCATGCCTGGTAATATTATTATTTTATCCCAAGTGGTGCTAATATTCAGAGGAGATTGAGAACAATCAGAATAATACTGACAGTTTTCTGGCAAGTTCCGGAAGTTAACAAACATCAAACATTAGGAAGTTGTTTTGTAGCTATTGTTAATATAACCACAATACAGGAGATTTATATTTAATAAGTAACAAAACACTGACTCAGGCAGGGTGTTCCTTGCCTATAATTTCAGCACTGGGGAGTCAGCTGTGTCAGATGACCATGAGTTCAAGGCTATCCTGACCTACATAGCAAGACCTTGTTCCCCTCTCCCAATTAGGTAATTAATTTTAAAACAGTAACTCAGGAAATATCAATGGAACTAAGGATTGCTTGAGATAAGCACAACACAGTGAGTAGGATAAATAATTATTTGATGAATAGCAGGACTGAAGGTTGGAGAGATGGCCCAGAAGGTAAAATGCTTGCTGCTTAAAAATAAGGTCTTAGTTTGGATCTGAAGCATTCACATAAAAGCTATGGGGATGAGTGCCTGTAACCTCAGCACTAGAAGCAGAGAGGCAGGTTCCCCCAAACAGTGAGCTCCTAGTTCAGTGAGAGATCCTATCTCGAGAAATAAGGTGCAAACCAGGTGTAGTGGTGCACACCTTTAATTCCAAGAACTGGGGAAGCAGAGGCAGAAAGATCTCTTTGAGTTCCAGGGCAGCCTGGCCCTACAGAGTGAGTTCCAGGACAGCCAGAGACACACAGTGAGACTCTGTCTCAAACAAAAACAAAAACAAAAAATGAACCAAACAAAAAATAATGTGTAGAAATGATTGAGGATCTGACATCAACCTCTAGCTTCCACATGTATGTGTGCTTAGGCAAGCATGCGTACACACACATAGGAGACATGACTACACATATAGACACACACACACACAAAAACACATTTTTAAAAGAAGTGTAAGTCTAGTCCTTGGAAAGGATCTCAGTGTTTATTATATGACACCATTCCACACTTCTTAATATTTTGGTTTGTTTGATAAAACAGAATGTTCAGCTAAATATGAATTTCTGATAAATAATAAACATTGTGGGTCCATGCATACCTTAAAAATGTATGTTATGTCCCAAATCCTACATGATTGAATATGTATACTAAAATTATTTACTAGAAATAAAGTTCATCCTGTATGCTGTATTTGTTTGTTTGTTTGTTTGTTTTTCGAGACAGGGTTTCTCTGTGTAGTTTTGGTGCCTGTCCTGGATCTCGCTCTGTAGACCAGGCTGGTCTCAAACTCACAGAGATCCACCTGCCTCAGCTTCCTGAGTGCTGAGATTAAAGGCGAGCACCACCACCACTTGGCCTGTATGCTATATTTTTATTTGCAATATGTGGCTACTCTGTTCATAGTGAATCCTGAATCCTGCATGTCCCCAGGAGCTCATGTGTTAGCCACTATGCAAACATTTAGCAAAATGTGGCACATTTAATTTTTTCAGAAACTACTGCTGTACAGATCTGGAGGTAGCCTCTGGCGATTAATAAAGAGATCTTAAATGGGTGCAATCTTTACTATCCTGACATTCTAGCAACTTGCACACAGGAAGTCTTTGAAATCTCATTTATATCCAGGAGTTCTGCAACTATGGATTTAATCAACTCAGGATCAAAAATGTCTACAAAAAACCCCCGAACATTCAAAAGCATCACAAAAGCACAATTTGAACTGACTGTAAGGTGAGAACATGTAGACAAACCTTGTTCTTCCCTCTCACAGACCCCCACCCAATCTCTCTAAAACTTCCCCCAGCACCGTTTGCCTCCAGTCTAGTTTGTGTGCAGTGTAGCCAGGCCCTACATAGCTGCCTCTGCATTGAACACATATCAAGTTTACTGTCATTATTCCCTAAACATGAGAGTATAGCAAGAATTTACATAGCATTTAAATTTTACTGGGTATTATAAGTAAGCTAGAGATGATTTAAAGGATACTAGAGGACTATCGCAAATACCACCTGGCTTTTACACCATGAACAGTGGCCACTTCAGAATCCGTGGGCTTTAGTATATTTGAGGGAGTCCTAGAAGAAATGCCCCACTGATGCTGAAGGATGACCATACTCAGACTAAAACAACAACAAAACAGAAGCTGGGGAGCTGGCTCAGTGGGTAAAAGCATTTGCTGTGCAAGCTTCACCACCTGAGTTCAGATCCCTGGAGACCAGGTCCAAAGCTGGCTGTGCCCACAAACATCTGCAAATTGCAGCACTCCTTCAGTAAGACAGAAGATAGAGACAGGAGAGAATCACTGATTAGCAAGCCTGGAGTATGCTGCTGAGTGACAGAAATAAGGGACCCTGCCTCAAAACAAGGTAGAAAATGAGAACCAAGGCCAAAGGTTGTCCTCCGACCTCCACATGTATGCAACAGCATGATCACACCTGCACACACAGAAAGACACATGCACACACAAATAAAAACATCTTTAATTAAATAAAAGCAAAATAAACTCAATACAGGAGTCAAGAAATTTTGTTTCATGGATAATGGTTAATTGAGGACATCTATTCTAATGGAGAATTGAGTGAGGGAGTTTAATAACAAAACTGAAGTTGAAGATGGCCAGTACATGACAATTTAGTAGAAAGCATGACTAGAAATGGCCAAATAGCTAAGATGAAAAGGTAAACAATCTTTTTCTTGGTTCTTTATCTAATAACAGCTGCATGATTTCTTAGAGAGGAAATACCCCACCTGACCACGGGAATGAGATTCATGGTTTATTGTTTGTTGTGGCACTAGGGATAGAAGGACTTTGCAGATGGTAAACAAACACCCTGCCATGGAGCAATAAGTCCCAAACCCTTCTATGCCAGTGTGTTAATTAATCAGTAAGACTCCTGGGACAACATAGGAGACCATGTCACTGAAAACAACAGAAGCATTCAGTGTTACAAATGCTGTCCGGGATTATACCGTAAAGCAGTCAAGAAGCACATGCTGAGAGTATGTGTGAGGAAGAAAGGCTGGCCTCTAATAGTTTTAGAAACTTTAATGGATATAATTACAGCCTATTGTTTTCCAGGATCTTTTTTTGTTCCTAGGCAATGCATTTTCCCATGCTTCAGATCACTTAGAACATTCCTCCCAGCAACTTCCAGTCTGTTTTTCGGGGAGGTGATTTCCCTGAGCACAGGGGCTGGAGCCTGAAGAGGCACTGCTCTGGACTCCTTCATGTATCTCCAGGCAGCCCTGCCTTTGCACTTGCTCCATCTGGCCAAGGCCAAGGCCAGAGGGGAAAAGCCTTATCCTGTGAACAATCTAGATGAAAGAGCCAGAATAACTTCCAACTGCTTTGGCTTGTGCTTTTTGTTACCCTTTTCATTTGCTTTCTCAGTTTGAAATTTTTAAATGAAGGAAACGATTGGAAGCAAATACCCTCTGGACTTGTTGCTGTGTGGATTGTTTTTATTATTGAAGAGAATAGAGAGGTTTGTTTTCGTTTGTTTGTTTTTTCCTTCTTCTTTTTCTTTGGAAAGTTTTGAGGCATGTAAAAAAAAGTTGCTCAATACTAGAAAATTCTTTCACATGCAAAAGTTTAGGCCAGTTGAGAATACTTCCTTTAAGGATATTGTCAAGAAAAACAATGAGGTAATAGGGAAAGGAGAGAAACTATGTTCAATAAACAATACATACATATACAAAAGCTTGCAAAAAAAAAAACCAAATTGATAAAAGAAACAAACATAAGGAAATAAATGCTAATGAAGATGCAGAGGAAGTGGAACCCTTATTTACTATAGGCAAGAATATAAACTTGAGCACCCGGTATAAAAAATCAGTATGGAGGTTTCTCAAAGAAATAAAATAAGCATATGAACCAGTTATAGCATGCAGAGGATATTGAAGGACTCTAAGTCTTCCCACAGAGAGACCTGCACATTCATGTTTACACATGCATTATTCACAATTGCAAGAGAATGGAACCACCCTAGAAGGTCATCAACAGATGAAAGGATAAAGACAATGCGGTACACAGACATGAGGGAACTTTATGTAGCCATAGACAAATCTAAAATCATGCCATTTTCAGGATGTTGGGTAGAAGTGGAGATAACTGTGTTGAATGGAATTAGATAGACTTAAAATTGTGCGTGTGTGTATGTACATGTGTATACACGTGCATGTATGTGTGTAGGTTGTGAAACCAGAAAGAAGATCTTGGACGGCAGGAAGAGACCTTAAGGGAGGGGGAAAAAGAAATAGTAATGGAATTGATTTGGCATTAAAGCTGAAAGGGCAATGAATTGGGGTGAGGAAGGGAACTAGCCAGAGGGGAGCAGAGGGCACTAAGTAGGTCAGTAAGGGAGAATGAAATGAGAACAAAGTATAATAACATACACATATATGTATGGAAATATGTTATGAAACCCATTGTTTGGCATGCTAACTTAAAAACTTTAAACATACTCATTTAGTCTTAAAGACAAGAGGAAGGTTAGAAAGATAGATAGATAGATAGATACATACATACATACATACATACATATCTACATACATACATACAGATAATTATGTGTGCATACATGTACATATGTATATATCATATATAAAATATTGTGTATATTTGTATAGAATAGGGAATGAAGACAAGATGTCTGCATTGATTCAGAACATTACCTATAAGTAAGTCCATACTGAATAACTTGGTCTGTTTGAACTTGCCTTCATCCTCCAATCCCAATCTCTAGTCATAGTTCACATCAAAATGTTTGTTGAGCCTATCAGATATCATACATGTTGGGGAACTTTTCTACAAGAAGAATATCCAAGTGTGACTCAATTATCACCCCAAGGTCCACACTGCTTGCAGGTTTGCGCTCCAGGGTGGTAGTGTTAAGAGAATTGAGAGGTAGGGAGCATTAGGTGGTCCTTAAGTGTCACCCTCAGAAGACACTGTGGGGATCTTTGGTGGTTCTCATGAGATCCCACAAGTTCTGGGAAGCCTGTTGTTACATGAGCAAGGCTGACACCTCCTGCTCTCTCTGCTTCCTGGCCCCAAATGTGACCCATTACTCTAACATAAGCTCCTGCCAATGCCATTTACCATTTTCTGGGAGATTCTCAATAGAACTGTGCTAGTGTGAGCCCTGTGCCCTAAATCCTCCAAAATGGTGAGCTAAATAAATCTTTTCTCTTTGTAACGCTATCTGCCTCAGCTACTTCAATACAGTGATGAAATTCTAATAAAATTTCCAGTGACCACATTAATTTCTCCACAACTATCAAATTCCTGCTATCTTTCCAAATTCAGATTAAACATCCAGTGAAGTCTCCCCAGAATAAGCCAGGCATGGATCTTAGTCAATATGGACTTTTATACATACCTATAGCTCTTTCCACAGTGTATGACTCTGTTTCCTATTTTATACTACATAACTTTCATTCTGACTTTTCCTATTTGGTTTGAGATGGGATCAAGCTGAAGTCCAAAATGAGTTGAAATTTAAATCAACTCAGATAACAAAGGAAGTCTGATATATTTAAGTGATACAACTTACCCTTTAAAACAGTATTTCCCAGACCTCATTTGGAAACAAGCTAGCAGAATTTCAATTACCTGTTTGTTAACACACACTATGAACCAGTTCTCAAAATAAGTTTATTTTAATTCGATAGTCTCCAAATTAGAGAATGAAGATTTGGGGCTATGCTTTTCTGGTTCTATTTTCTGGTGGCTCTGGTGGGTTGGGGGGGGGGTGAGAAAGAGGAAGGAGGCGGGGGACAAGAGACAGAAAGTGTTTAAATTAGGTCCAAATTTATTGCACTTTTTGGTAAATGTGATGCTAACTTACAGCTTTTATTACATATTGGGTTGTTTGTAGATAATAGGCCATATTTAAATGCTTTTACTCTATTGATTTGTAAAAAAAAGTATCACAAAAAATACACTCTATTGCCAAATTGTAATCTACAAACCATTTTTTCCACTTTTTTATTTCTCTCTCAATTTACTGTAAAGAAAAATATGGTATGAATAATTTACAGCAACTGATTGTTCTAACTTCAGTGGAGCCTATACTTGGTCTGTTTCTCCCTGGTAATTAATGTCAGTTGTAAAGGCCAAATCACTGGAATGTGACATCTTCACTTTATACATTTCGTTTGGGTTAGTGGTAGTCTCAGAGTACTGTGGGGAGGAAACTAAGACACAGAGACATCCATTTGCTGAAACATTGGCATTGTGGACAGAGTAACAAATTGGCCTCTAATTTTCTATCTTCCTGTCAATTAGTGCAGCTCTCTGACCTCATCAGATAATTTTTTTGTGCAGTTGATGTTGGTTAACACAGAAACTCACAACTGGTCTAAATGCAGAGAATAAGTGTAAGGGGAGTGTTCAGCCACAAATGGGAACATCTATGTCACCCTCGTTCCTGGAAAGGCTGGGGGACTACTGTGGAAAAGGGGGCAGAAAAATTGTGAAGGCCAGAAGTTTGTGAGGACAAAACAGTGTCTTCTAGACATAACAGGACCATGTACTCATGAACTGACAGCAGCTGTGGTTATCTGCAGAAGACCAAGCCACTCAACATTCTAGCATAGAGTCTCCACCCCTACTTGAGGAGCTATTGACAGTTTGGTAGCTTCTAAGGTGAGAAAGTCAGATTTCTTTAAGATTGTATCCTTTGGTGGGTCAATCTCAATCCAATGGATGGACCCACACCCAATAGTATAGTAGCAGCACAAATTGGACACAGTGAGTTATTAAAAGTGAAGAAGATGTTGTGAGGGGGCAGGGAGGTGTGTGAATCTGGAAGGAGCTGGGGGACAGTTGGGGTAAATGGGATCAAAGGATCAAAGTACATTGTAGGATTTCATACATATGAAATTCTTAAAGAATAAATTAAAATAAGAAATTTTTAAAACAAAAAAGAGTAATGAGAGGATACAAGAGTGTATAGAAAGCTGTGTGTTAGTCTTGGAGAATGGCTACACATTCTATTCCCTTCTTCTGGGCAGGTAAGTGAATAAAAAAGGAATGTGGTATATTGCCATGTTCTTTTACTTGTTCCCCTGCGGACAATTGCAGACCAAAACCAACAAAAGCTCAGTCTTCTGGTGGCCTGAGGAACTCTCTGGGAAACAGGAGGACCTGTCCTCCTGTCTGGTCTTATTTACTTCCTACCCTTGCCACCATACCAATCAGGTTCCCCTACCCAGAGTCTGAGTAAGAAAGGCCAGAACAGAGGTCAGCTCTGACAAAGCCAGCAGTAACTAGTTCTTGCCTTTTGCAGCCCTTTACTCCTACAGGATCTGTGTGTGTACACTCTGGGAGTTGGCCAATGCATATTAGGTCCCCTCTGTCTCTCAGTTCATATGGGACTAGCTCATAATTCTTTCTCAGTGTTAATCTTCAGTCAGTGCCTTAGGATATGCTCTACAGTACTCGTAGGTTTCTTTCAATGTTGCCCAAGCTACTGATTTAGCCACTTAACTTGTATACCCATTGGACCTAATGTCTCTCTCCTACCAGACTGCATGACCATTGTGAACTATTCCTGGGTTATGTTTACATGCCATTTTATTCTCTTACCTAGTATAGAATCCATCTCATGGGAACACTAGGTGAGGGTACTTATACTGAGTACCTATATCATTTCTGGAAAATGCATAAATGCATACAACTTGCTAATAATGCCTTGCTATAGTTACATGATTTTCGTGTATATTTGGGCCAGCTGTCACAGCTCCTCCCTGGACTCTGTGCACTCACTCCCACCCCTGAAGAGCTATCAAGGCTGAGTTTGGCCTATATAAATCTCGCCTCATCTGTTCATTGATCTCCTTGGTTCAAGCCCTTGCTTGGCCCCAATAGATGCTCATAGCTTGTCTTCGGGGTACACCTGAACAGATAGCCATGATAATGATATGGAAGGTCTTCATTACCTAGTTACACTCCTCTGCAGTGGCCTCTAGGCCTCACCCTTTGAGCCCACCTATACTCAATTGCTCTGGAAGGCTGATCAAACTCTTGACCTACTGAAGTATCTTTGCCCCATCTCAGAGACATAAATACCCTAGAATCCTGCAGATCAAGATGGGCCCTTGTTTTTGTTGAAGTTTCCTGAGCCCCGAGGCCAAGTGTAACCTCAAGGATACAATTTCCTGCTCTGTATTTCTAGAAGTCTATATCCAAACCTTTACCATCAGATGAAACGCATCATGGTGTGCTGTGTAGGAATTTCTACTGAATGGTTTCATTCCCTTCTGTAGACTCATGGGGCTTAAAAAAGAAATCTTGTAAGTCTCAGGAAGTCCCTGAAACTTACAAGATTCGCAAAGCCTCTCCCAAAGTTATACATACAAAACAATTGCTGAGGAGAGGAGACTCTGGCCAGATGAGCTTCCTGCATGGCTTGCAGCAAGCTCCAAGGATACAGCTTTTGCGAATCATCATTCATGCTGGGGTAGATGCTTTGGATTTGCTGCTGTGTTTGAGTCATCCATGCTCCTGTAAATAATCCTTCTCCTGTGCTCTGGTAGTCAGCCCAATAAACCCATGGTTCACTGTGGTCTAACAAATAAAGCTTGGCTGAAGATCAGAGTGTGGAGCTAAGCCACTAGTTAGCCATAGAGGCCAGGCAATGGTGGTACACACCTTTGATCCCAGCCCTTGAGATCTCATGCTTTTAATCCCAGCAGTAGGGAGGTGGAAATAGAAAGTTATATGGGTGGCTGGAGAGAGGAATATAAGGCAGGAGGAGACAGGAGCTCCAGCTAGTGGCTGGCTGCTCTGCTTCTATGATCTTTCAGCTTTTACCCTGACATCTGACTCCAGGCTTTTATTAATAAGACCAATTAGGATTCATGCTACTCGTGGAAACAGATGTACACCCACAGCCAAACATTAAACCAAGTTTGGGGAATCCTTCAGAAGAGGGGGAGAAAGGATTGTAGGAGCCAGAGGGGTTGAGAACTCCACAAGAAAACTCACAGAATCTACTAACCTGGGCTCATAGAAGCTCACGGAGCCTGTACCAACAACCAGGGAGCCTGCATGGGACTGACCTAGGCACTCTGCATATATGTATATATGTGACAGTTGTGTAGATGGCTCCTTTTTTTTTTTTTTTTGGTTTTTCGAGACAGGGTTTCTCTGTGTAGTTTTGCGCCTTTCCTGGGACTCACTTGGTAGGCCAGGCTGGCCTCGAACTCATAGATCCGCCTGCCTCTGCCTCCTGAGTGCTGGGATTAAAGGTGTGCACCACCACTGCCTGGTGCTTGCTCCTCTTGTGGGACTCCCAACAGTGGGAACAGGGGCTGTCTTTAACTCTTTTGCTGGCTCTTGGGAATCTATTCCTCATACTGGGTCACCTTGCCCCAGCCTTAATAGAAGGGGAGATGCTTAGTCTTACTATAACTTGATATGACATGTTTTGTTGATATCCATGGGAGGCCTGACCTTTACTGAATAGAAGTGGAGGAGTAGATGGGGGTAGAGGGGAGCTGGTGGGGAGGGACTGGAAGAAGAGGAGGGAGGGACTGTGGCCAGGATATAAAATAAATAAACAAATACATTTTTTAAGGAAAGAAATCAGGACTGAAAGAGAGAGGTGTGCTTAATAGTAGGACACTTGTCAATGAAGAAAGTACGTGTTCTATCCCTTTCCCACACCTCAAAAAGATATATGGAAGGGAAAGAAAGTCTGGAAAAGAAAAGAGAGGATGGTAGGGGTAGAAGTTGTCTCCAAACTTCAGATTGTTGCCAGCCAAGCAAAGTATTTGAAATTTGTCACATCAATCTCTGTGACCTGTGTGACTAGGACAGTGGGGTTCCAATATGGCTTGTTATTTTTCCTGGTTTCTTATGTGCGTGAATATGGTTTTCTTGTTCTTATAGTAGTGAGAAAGTGTGTGTGTGTGTGTGTGTGTGTGTGTGTGTGTGTGTGTGTGTGTGGTGATGGAGTTACCATGTTTCCAGCTTTAGTAAACTTAGTTCCTTCATATCATAAAAAAGGTTTACATGCCTAAGTCACCCGGTCTTTCCACTGCTTCTTTTGTGGGCCCAGTCACTCTTGAACAGCTCTCTTCCTCCACTGGGTGAGTTTTTCAAACAAAATCTACCCAACCCAGACACCACACATCCAACAATCACTTTTTCTGAGCCCCCCACACCAGGTCATGAGTCACCTACACTCAGCACTACGTGGCCAGGAACCAGACAATTAAGGACCGTATCTGTGCCCCAGTGTCCAGAGTCTGGCCACTCTGCCTGGCTTGCTGCTTCCCAGGAGAAACATGAAAAACACTCTTGCTTTCACTGGCCCCTCCTTGCCTGCCTCCTCGCTGACCTTGGTGCTCCCCCTGGTGGATCCAAAGGGAGAGTTTGTCAGTCTTCAGGAGGGCCTTCAATAATAAACTCTTTAGAGACCTCACTACCAGGTCCATCTACTTTGCTAGACTTCAGTGTTTCTGAGTGCCTTATATCTCAGATGGATACTCATGTATGGGGTCTGGAGAGTGGGGAGTGGGGGTAGAGATTTTGATTGTCTAGTTTTCTCCAGAGAAAATGGATTCTAAACATAAACAAATGGGGTTTTTTTTTTGGGGGGGGCTGTCAACTTGCCACACACACACACTATATATATATATAAAGTATATATATATATAGTAGGATAAAGAAAGTTTCTGCATGACAGGCATTCCTCGATATTTTCAGAGACCCAGATAAGATTAAGGTTGTCTCTATGGGCACAGAACATGGTTTAGCAGGCAAGAACACTATATATATATAGTGTGTGTGTGAGTGCAGTGAGTGCATCTTAGAAGCAAATGCATTCATTTCATTCCCAGGTGTTCTGAGTCACCTAATGTGCTTGCTTGCTTCTAACCACGTGGCACTAATATCACCTTCCTCTCTACTTGCAAGCTATCACTTTCTGGCCTGTCAAGCTGGCAACTTGTCACCACACTCCCTAAAGAGGCTGTCAAATTCTGCTTTAAATTATACACACAACACAGCAATAGACTCACAGTAACAAATTCAGAGGCTCTGAGTTGTTTCACTACCAAATAACTTCAGTGACAGATGCCCTCAAAACCATTTGGTCGGCACCTTGACTTGGAATGTTATAAATCCTTGGGAGATGCCCAGGTTTCTGGGTTAGAAGGCCCTCTCATTCACTCCTCACCTGGGTCCTTCCCTTCTTTTCCTCTCATCCACTGATGCTGAAGAACACTAGAATTTTTTTTTTTTTTTGGCATTTTGTATCTCCATCATGTCAGTTGATTTATAAGACCTCATAGCCCTACCTGTCCTAGGACTCAAAAAGAAATACAAACATTAAGGTGACATTTGACATCTTGCCTTAAGAACTAGACTGTTGATGTGGCAATTATTTTCAGATACAAAATGAATCTACTTATAGCAATAATTTTAATTTATAGGTTACTGCTCAGTAGGATAAAGAAAGTTTCTGCATGACAGGCATTCCTCGATATTTTCAGAGACCCAGATAAGATTAAGGTTGTCTCTATGGGCACAGAACATGGTTTAGCAGGCAAGAACACTATCTGTTCTGGCAGAGGACCTGGGTTCCCTTTCAGCACCAACATGGTGGCTCACAGTCATCCATTGGCATGCATGTGGTATACATACATACATGAAGAAAAAGTAATCATACACATAAAAATTCCAAAAAAGTTTTTTTTAAAGATTGTCATTATGGCATAACATATGAGAGAAGGAGACATGTTTTTATTGTGGTTTAATTGATTTCAGTATCTGCAGTTGAATTGTGCTTGCTTCCACCCATAAGATATTCTAAGCCCTTAATTTCAGTAGCTGTGAATGAGACCAAGGTATCTAAGGATGTAACTTAGAAGGCTTAAGGCCCTCAACTTTCCTAGTGCTGCAACACTTTAATACAGTTCCTTGTGTTGTGGTGAGCCCTAACCATGAAATTATTTCATTGCTACTTCATAACTGTAATTGTGCTACTGTTATGAATCATAATGTAAATATCTGATATGCAAGATATCTGATATGTGACCCTCAAAGGGTCACAACCCACAGAATGAGAACTGCTGGCTAGGGGTGTGGCAACAGCCTAGTAACAGAGTACTTGCCTAATACACATAAGGTGCTGGGCTCTATCCCTAGCAACGACAAATCAAGAAGAAAAGGAAGAAGGTGTGTTAAGGATCTTGGTTTGAGCTCATTATGTATTAACAAAACAACAACAAAAGACTGGGACAGAAAGGACCACATAGAGGGGACTATTGAAGCTGTAAGTAAAGAAATGGCAGGGTCCAGGAGAATTTAAGGAGATGAGGAAAGATTCTCCCCCAGAACCTCCTGCAGGACCACAATTCTGTCAAATGACTTGATTTTAGACCTTTTATAGAACTCTGAGAGTATCTTTTGGTGGGCTTAAGCCACCCAGTATTTGACATCAGACCTAGGAAACAAATATACTGTCCTGTGTACATTCAATGTCCAAATAATAATGTCAATCAAATGTCTTTGTCTCAAAATGTTTACAAATCACTGTGTTGAACTTGCATCTGGCAAGTTTTATTTAGCACTTTTCTCTGTAAGCATACAAAGCTAAGTGGCAACAACCAAATCTTATGGGACGCCAAATGGAATGGTATCCACAGAGCCTGGTGCTGCATCTGTCTTCTCCTTGGCATCATGATGAGCTTGCTCCCATGGTTTCCACATTGTCACAGAGTAGAGATAACAAGTTCAGCCTGGAACCTTTCCCAAGTTGGCAGACACTTTAGCCTCTCTGACAAATTCATTGATTGTGCCTTTGTCCAGAGAAGGCATCCTTTGATAGTCCAATGGAAATTGCGTTGCTTTGACTACTTATGAAAGCCATCTCTTCACCAATTCATAAGCACCCTTCTAAATATTCTTTCCAAGGCCTGGGGAGGCTGACACAAAAGGGTCCCTAGAGTTTAAGGACCTGACAGTCTAGCATAGTCAGTGAGCACCAGGTCCCCATGAGAGAGCCTGCCTTACACAATGAAAGACAGACAGATATGCTGAAGAATGACACCTGATGCTGACTTCTGGTCATGTGCACATACTCCATCAATGTGCATCTGCATATATACACATATGCACACATATGCACATACACACACACATACACACACACGCCTTCTATGCTATACTAAAGATTCAAAAAAACTGCACCATCAGATTGTATGGTCTGCCATATTTCAAGGAAAACATGGTTTGTGCTACTTTTGAAAACAGGACTATTATACTCGGCTAATACGCTAAATTTCCTCTTATTTTTCTCCTAGAGTAACTCCATCTTCCTTTAATGATTATAAGCTGACAAAACAAAGCTAATATCAAATGATATCTAAGATCATTTGCCAACACTTTTTCCATTTGGGTCTACAGAGTTCAAAATACTGGTTTATTTTCATGAGTTGAGATTGTTAGCAGATGAACCTAAGAGTTTCCTCTGAGTTTCTCCCAAGTGATTAGGAAAATAAATGATTATATAAAGAAAAAGTGTTGACAGTAAGAAAACTGATTTGTTCAAACACCAAATCATTCTTAATAGATTCAGTCTTGAAGTCCATTTTCACAGATGGGATTGCCATCTCCATAAAGGACCACACAACATGGGCTGAGCACTTGCCAACCTTCCAGTTTTGAATGTAGTGAAGAAATGCAACAATTAACTAGAGCATGAGGAAATTTCATTACCTAGTTAATTTGTTGGAGGATGAAACAGAATTTTTATCAATTGGCTTGAGTGACTCCTAACATCTCAGGAAATTAGAAACTGACAAGAGAGTGACTCAGACATGTTCAAAATGGGCATTTGAGTAAAAGGACAATGTCACATGAATCATCTTCCCCTTATTTCTCCCTACATGTTTGGTGTTGATATGAAAAATAATCAAGCTGAAAACATCAAGCTTACCAATATACATACATGGATGGTCATCCTCCACTAAACCATCCCCAAAGGTTCTAGAGGAAATGTGTATGTTTCAGCTCAACTCACTGACTGGTTTAATCTTGTAAAAATTTACAATTATTAGAACTTGCTCTCAATGCATCCTGATCCCTACCATTCTGAACAGAATCACATGATCTAATTCATACTAAGGCATCCATGCCTAATGTCCTTTAGTATTGAATCCCCTGAAGTGTTAATGGCTATTGGCACAGTCCATAAATGGAACTCTGTTTGTTTCATCTGGCCTGGTATTTTTCAGAAACAGAAAAAAATAAAGCAAATATTGAATCATCAAAATAAATTCTTAAAGTAGAAAAAGGTAGCTTTAAGTCTAAAACTGAATCTCAGAGGGAGCTTCTTGCCTAAGTGTGACTAGGAATCTTGGTCAAGTCCCTGACCTGGCCCTAAATGTCTATGGTGGTAATTAACAGATGAAGTAGAGACTTCAGTGTCATGTATGAGACTCTGAGTGCACCCAGTCTTACCCTGAACGAAGCTATACCTGAATGCATGTGGAAGGGAGGAAGAGGGAACAGTGGCTCTTCCCCTCCGATGGCCCTTCAATAGACCCATGGCACTTTACTGAGAATATAGCAATAATTTTTGAATAGAAGAAAAGGAATAGAAGCTGTTGTTTCCAAGAAACACTTCCATCCAGAAAAGCAACATTGGCTGAGGAGATGGCTCTATTGGTGAAATTATTTAGGCCACTCCACGTAGTTAAAAGGAGATTTATTTAATGGCGTAACTTACAAATTAAGGGATAGGTAGGTCGCGGGGTCTGGGGATGGTGTATCACAGTCCAGCGGTGTTCTCTGGAGCTCTCCTCTGTCTACCTCCACCATCCAGCGTCCTGGAACCAAGAGAGCATTCGCCGATCTGGATCTCGGGTCCCCAGGCGCCTCCCTTGGCCCCGCCTTGTAGGCGTGACAGTTGCCGAAGTCTCAATGGGGGTTGGAACTTCCAGAACAAAGCTGGAATGGCTACCCACTACATCTCCCCCTTTTTGTCTAAATAAGAAAGTTCTAACCTAATACAAGACTCTTAATCTCAGGGTCGTGGGTTCGAGCCCCACGTTGGGCGCCAGATATTGGTGAAATTATTTAGGCCACTCCACGTAGTTAAAAGGAGATTTATTTAATGGCGTAACTTACAAATTAAGGGATAGGTAGGTCGCGGGGTCTGGGGATGGTGTATCACAGTCCAGCGGTGTTCTCTGGAGCTCTCCTCTGTCTACCTCCACCATCCAGCGTCCTGGAACCAAGAGAGCGTTCGCCGATCTGGATCTCGGGTCCCCAGGCGCCTCCCTTGGCCCCGCCTTGTAGGCGTGACAGTTGCCGAAGTCTCAATGGGGGTTGGAACTTCCAGAACAAAGCTGGAATGGCTACCCACTACATGGCTCAGTGGGGTAAAGGGCATGTTCTACAAGCATGAGGATTGGAGATCCCTGTGACCATCTTAATACCTGACAGTGTCAGGACATGCTCAGTATATAGGAAACAAGGCTGAGAATCCTCAGAGTAAGGTAGCTAGCTAGACAAGCTAAATAGGTGAGCTCAATATATAAGTTGAAGAACAGAGAATATACCTGATATCAACTTCTGGCCTCTACATGCGCACACACACACACACACACACACACATCCCACATACACAGGCAAAAAAGGTGACATTTACATTCTGTTTATAATTATAATATTTTATAATATTTACATTCCATGTATATGTATGTACCTGTGCCCTTCTCCCAGCATGGTAAATATTCATAAGGAAACGTAAATGGAAAATGTGCCCTGGCTTCTCATCACTTCATTTGGATCCGTGTCTATTTTTACAGCTTTTTTAATTTAATAAATTGAAGGTCAAAAATCAACTCTGGGCTATGAATAGATCTCACAGCAATCACTTTTGCAGCATCATGGAAACAGACATCACATTGTCTCCATCAAGCATTGATGATAGCTTCCAGCATTCTGTACTCTTGTTTAAATATAAAAAAAGGCAATGGTTCCTTCAGGGCAAGCTTTGAAGCATCTTTTACAATATTGTTGAATATTTGAAAATTGAGTTAAAAAATCATTAGGCATGCCACATTGGAGCAAACAAAAAGAATTGAAAGTGTACGGAATCAAGCAAGGGAGTAGCTGCACTCTGGATACTTTCAGGTGACGGTCCACTACTTGTTCTTAGAGACAGCCAGCACTGAAGTTTTCAAGCTATCCCTTTTCTGCCTTAAGAACTATAATGCAATTCTCTTTCTCTATGTTTCATAATCTTTTCCTCCTGACGTTTAAACCATGGTAAGTAAAGACTTCCCTCAGAGGCTCCCAGTGACCTGAGCCAGGTATTAAAGATGGAACTGCTACTGAACTGCCATGGCTGTCAGCTCTTCAAGACAAAATCATCAAAGCTAAAAGATCCCTGTTATCTCTTTGCAGCCTCCTGAGACAAAGTAGCTAGGAATGGAGAGTGGTCCAAAAAGATCAATCTCTCTCTCTCTCTTTTGATTTATTGTGAGAAAATACATACAACATAAAAAACCATAAAACTTGCCATTTGAAGCTCTAACTAATTCAGTTCACTGGCTTTAACTACATGCACAGTGTTGTATAACCATAGCCACCATCTAGTCCTGGGATATTTTTTTTTTATCTTCCCAAACTGAGTCTATTATACACTTCCCAAATCAAATCTGTATCTGTTAAATAACCACTCCTCATGATTTCCTCTCCTAGGTCCTGGATACCACCATTCTACTGTATATCTCTATGAATTTGACTACCCCAGGCATCTCAGTTAAGGAGCACTTGATGTTCTGTAAATGGAACATTTCACTTACCCAGATATCTCAATGTCATCTGTGTTGTGGCATATCAGAACCTCCTTCCTTTTTAAGCTTGAATAATATTCTATAGTATGCATAGACCAAGTGGTGATTATCTATACCTCATGCTCAAATGGTGATGACTAGAACATTCCCTGGCCACTTCATTTTAATAGTGGCTTTCATTTTGCAACTTAGCACATTGGGATCCCAGACTAATAGACAGGTTGAAATTTCTTCCTATAGAGGGAAACTGAGACCTTATTCCAAATGAAAATTGCATGGGAAGGACTGAACAGTTCACCTATTCACGTGCTTCTTGAAACTTTGTCTTCTGGAAGAGGATAATCTAAAGATTTTTTTCACTTTTCCTGATGCAGCTAAAATTATGAAAAACCTGCCATTTACCACACTTTTATTAAAACATCAGTTAGCACAAGAAGTAGATACTACTTAGACATATATGAAAGTGCTTGTACATTTATTTAGAGTAACACCTCTCTAGTACATAATACTATGAATACATGCCTCAAATGTAAAAAATGTATCTGCAAGATACTAGGTACATATTCACTTCCTAGGGGAAAAATTCTGTTTCCTTGCCCTTGGAGAAAAAGTACCAAGTTACCCATTCTATAACCCATACAAATGACTTTTCCATTTATCAAGAAAAAACCCAAATGTGAAAGTCCATCACATGTAGAAATTGAATGCATTAAGTAAGATTCACTAATATTCGCCCAAACCATCTTTTATCACAGGGTATTTTGTTCACTGTTCCTTTAGTGGCATCATGGGGAGGCAATGACATCTTATTCAGCCACTTGACATTAGTGGATAGATTTTCTAGATCCGGGCAGAATTCTCTTGCATTACTTAATGTGATCTTCAACAGAACAATTTATATTACTGATTAAATAGCTACTTGAAAAAAAATGACAGTGCACCAAATTTTCAAAAGACCAAGAGTGTCAGGAGTAGTCTCTTACAGTGTAAGTAGGAAGTAAAAAGTGTGGAAAGACTTTCATTAACTAACAAAGGCACAACATCTTGGCCAGCCCTAAGCTAAAGATTAACTTTATAGATGTCATTGCTCTGACATCTTTGTTGCAGAACTGAATGATGTGAGACTGAACATCAGAACCACAGAAATGGCCTCCACTTGGTTTAGGCTTTTGTGGAGCCAGTTCTCCCAAGGTTCTCAAGATCTGCAGGTGACCTCAGTTAAGCTGAATACACAGCACTGCATTGGCACTGCATCCAGCTGCCCTGTTTTGGCTGGCAAAGAGTAGCTAGCCATGTGTGTTTGCCCTCTCTAAAATGACAGCAGGCAGAGCTTACTTGCTCTGGATTTTGTCCACCACATAGAAAAGGCCAATGAACGCATGGCATATATGTAATAAACTTGGGTCAGATATATTTTCTTTTCTAACAGAGAATGCACCTATTGGGGATATTTGGGGATTTGGATGGATATGTTTTTAGAAGATTTGAGATAGCTGACCACTTAAACATTTTATTAAAGTATTTGTAAATACAAAGCGCCTCAGCTCCCCTACTTTATGAAATATGACCTAGACAAGCCAGTTGTGGTAGGACATGCCTTCAATACCAGTACTTGGGAGTCAGAGCAGGCAGATCTTTGTGAATTCTGAGCCTGCTTGGCTTACATAGTGAGTTCTAAGACAAACAAAGCTGCATAGTGAGACCCTGTCTCAAAAAATAAAAACAAAAACAAAAACCAACAACAAAAAAGCAAGGGTAATAACAGTGTCTTTGTTCCAGGAATGTCAAGAACATTAAGAGAAATCCTGGTGAGATTCACAGCTACAGCAAAATGAGTACTCAGTTAATAGTGGCCACCAGTCTCAGTAACTCAAAACATTTCACACTAATTGTAGCCTTCTGTCACAAAGAATCTTTAGTCCAGTCAATTTCTGTATTCTCATCAGGAGACACGTAAACAAACTCAGTGAAGTAATATAAGAAACATCTATAGGCAAGTGCTAAGTCAGGTCATTTGGGACCTGATATTTATAGAAATTTTGAGTGGGACTTTATAAAGAGAAATGTTATAAAATGAAGTATGTAAAATTAAATGAGATACAAGGCCTTATAGGGGTCTTGTTAAAGTGAAATCCTCCAGAGTTTAAGGGACAGTAACTAGCAGGTGAATTTACCTCTGCACGGCTTTCCGATAAGCTACTGAAATGGTGAGCTTCCCTTGAAAGGTCCAGTGGGATTGACTCTAGCTTTCCACAAGGGTGAAGTGACTCACTCTTCTGGAAAGAATGGCTACTAGATGGCTAGTAATGGGATGGAGCGATGGAATGCAATTTTAACAGTTAAGTGGTCTGGGGACTCAAGACGGACAATTACTGACAATTTAGCAGTGGTTAAGGGCCGATATCCTTCTGAGACACATTTCTCCTTGTGCCATTGACCTAGAATTTTTTCTCTTAATCGTTACTGGATTGGTCCATTTTCTGATCCTAACTAGCCATTCTACTCACACTCTTGGTGGCCTTGCAAGAAGCCTCAAGCATATGAGCTGTGATTCTTATGCTACTCAGGCTGGCCAATTGATTCTTTAGTGATATTTAGAATATCATTCTATAACTCCTCATTCTATTTATAACTGTGTGTAAGAAAAATAGAAACAACAGAACAAGCTGAGTATCTAAGCTCCACTACTTTGGTTTACATTAAGCTAGATAACAAAACCACAAAATAATATGTGTGTATCCAGAAAACAGTAAACATGCTAATATGGACAGGGAGCTCATAAGGCCTCAACTCTACACAAAGAACTAAGGAATACTGAAATCAGGAGATATAGTCTTCACCAGGGAAGACCACACCAATTAGTTATCCAATAGCAAATGGTCATCCCAGAAAAAAAATATATATGTATATATATGTATATATATGTATATATATACAAACATTAACATATAGACTAAACAGGTTATATTTAGGGAATATATATGTGAATGAAATAAATATTAATAAAAAGAGACAATTAATTTGAAAGAGCAAGGAGAGGTATGTGGAAGAGTTGGGAAGGAGGAAGGGAGGAATGATGTAATCATAATCTCAAAAAATAGAAGTCCTTAAAACAACTAAGGTTTGTGTCATGTGGCAAGGGAAACTTTTATGTTGCCATTTCTTCAACATTAACTATATATAAGCATAAAAGATTAAACATTAACTAACTTTGCCAAGTGTCCTATTTGGACATTAATACTCCATAATTTGCTTACCCAACTGTCCCTTTTTTATAAATCCAACAAGAAACCACAATGGGAGTCTACTGTGAAAGGCTTCAGAATGGCCATATGGGAAAGAGAGAGAGAGAGAAAGAAAGAGAGAGGGGGGTCACAAGCTTTGAGGAAAGATGGAAAAGCAACTGGGAGTCTGATATGCTGCAGAGAAGTAGGCACCTCATACAAATGCTTTAGAACACTGGAAGTCAGAACTAAAACTGAGCATGTTTGAAACACCTTTGGGCCAAAAAAATATACTCCTAGAGGTATGTTCAACATTAATATATAGATTCACCAAAGGGAGTGTATCAAAGTGCTCAGATCAACACTATTTCTCATAGCTCATTAATGAAAGCAACTCTTATAACCACCAATCAATGAATGGCTAAAGGGTTTATGATATAGTCATTCAATGAATTTCTACAGCAGTGGAAATGAACTGCAACTATAAGCCACTAAACAAATGAAACAAGACAAAAGTTTTCAAAAGTCATCACTAATCCATGGCCTACTCATGTTAATTTTCTTGTTCTGACTATAGCCGCAACATGTAGATGCTTACATTGTAAAGATTATTTGACTTCTTCACATGCATGTATAGTACTTTCATAAAACCTGATTTTCAAATGTTCTGTCTTTATTGAAATGATGGAAACTGTCAACATGGTGGTATCACAACTTGAGGAACAATGATACAAGACTATGAAATTCCCAAATCTGGAGACCAGGCTGCTGAGAAAGTCACACATAAAGAACCAAATGACATCTTGTGACAGAATAATTCACAAGGAATGCTAGTTTCAGAAATTGCTTCAAGATCAAAATATTTCAGACAAATCTCCACTACACAAATCTCCCTAGAAAGAAATGTAGTATTATCAAATTTAAAATAAACACATTTTCTCCAATGGTCTTTCTCATTTCCTGCCATTTTCGACTTTACCACATCCTGCTGTGTCATGATGTCCCCTCTTGCAAGGACTTAATCAATACACTTAAGAACACTTATTCAAGAAGAATTTTCCATGAACCCTTTTCTACAGAAATTTTCCTTGCTCACCTCCAGTTTTCATTTCCTGTCTCTTGACCGGTTTTGAACTTATTACAAAGTTAATTTGAAATGTCTAACCTGATGCAACATGGAGTCCATATCAGGGTAGTTTTAATCAGAACCATTTTGAAAATGTAATTAAATATCAGAGTGTTTATCTATAGTCCCAAACAACTCTCCTTTTCAATAAAGATGAGGGCACAATGACCAGGGCTGATGTGAAGACCTCTATGAACAATCTTCAAAGATAAATCTAGTGGTTCATTTACGGAGACCTGGCAAAGACAACAGGTCAGGTGTTCCATGCTAAAAGAAAACAAAGAAATGAAAAGAGAAATTTGAAGAGAAACAATACACTCAAGCCCTACAGAACAAAGCATTAGGGAATAGAAGACAGAAGGAAATGTATTTTGTCCTACCTTGTCTTTCATAATGGAATCATACAATAACATGGGTCTGCATTGTTTTTGCTGGCAGTGGTTTGGTGTGGTGTTTTATTTGTCTTTTTGTTTGGTTTTGGTTTTTGGTTTTGTTTTGTTTTGTTTTTGGTGTGTGTGTGTGTGTGTGTGTGTGTGTGTGTGTTTGTGTGTTTGGCACACACACTCTCCTTGAGCCACTCACAGGAAGGATTTGGTTCTTGGTGTCTTCTCTTTCTAGGAGGACAGAAACACCTATTTCCTGGTAAATCCCAGCACTTAGGAGGTAGAGGCAGAAGGATGGAACCATCACAAACATACATACATACATAAATATGGCTGCTCTTCAAGGACACTTACTGGGCCTTTTATAACTGCTTACACTTATGGAGGGCTCTTGCCTAGAGTCCCCTCAGTTTGGGCCACCTTTCACTGAGTGTAACCATCCCTGTCATAATGAGCAATTTGGAGTTGAATACACTTTCATAGCTTGCTCCCTTGGCTGCACTAAGTTTCTGGGATTATTTCCCCCTTTGCTTTATACTGTCTGCTATTTTCCATTATCCTATGAGAGGCAATGGGAGGGGTGGTCACAACATTTTAACTCTACCCAATAGCTCCTTTCTGCTTCCCAGCATTATTGTTTTCATCGCTGCTGCTGCTGCTGCTTCAGTGAAGACCAACAAATCCTCATTGAAGATGTACTTTTTATTGTTTTTTTTTCCAGAGGACTTTTCTTTAGCATTTAATTAGCAGAAAGGGGATCTGGGGTAGTATTTTGTCTTCTTACTCCAGGAAGTGACAAGAAATCATCCCCCTTCCCCTTACTCTATCTTGGCACATAATTGAATTCCCAGAGATCTCCAATTTCTTAATTATCTCCTAGCACAAGAAAGAAAATCGATCACACAAACCATCTTCCTTCTCTATTTCCTTCTCATCCTAAAAAGAAGATACACAATGGCCGTTTCTTGCCTATTTTCCTTACCATCTGGTCAAAGTAAACTCACAGGTTGACTTAAAAAGATGGAGAGTCTGCAGCCTCTAAAGAGGGCATCAGCTGACAGCAATGAAAAGTTCCACGTGAAATCTAAAAACTTCCTTTCCAACTGTACTTCGCTGTGGAAAGAAGTTACTCCCTATACAATGCAGAGAGTTATAAATGCTTTCAGATGGTGATAAATTACTTCTAGAGCTGGAGAGATGCTCAGTGGAGAAAAACACTTGCTGCACAAGCATGGGAACCTGATTTCAGATCTCAACAGTTCCACACTCACACAAAAAACCTGGGCAGGCCACATGTACAGCAAGCAGTAATTCCAGCGCTGGAGAGGACAGTCAGAGACAGGAGGATCTCTGGGGCTTGCTGAACACCAGCTAAGATCCAGGCTCTGTTAGAGACCTTAAAGATGTTGTAATAGAGCAGAATGCCCAATATTCTCCAATGGCCTCTCTGCATGTACATGCAGCTGTGTGCCTAGACCACACAGATATAAATCACATTCACAGACACACAAATGAATCAACTTATGTTGTGAAGGCGAATGAATTTCATCAGATGAAACTCATCCTAAATATTTTGAGTGCTTCCTCTAAATAATTGTTTGCAATATTGATGTCCTTCAGTAAGAGAAAAAGTAGCCCAGTGTTTATTACATGCATAGTCTTCTTATAAATTGAAGTATTGCTTAAAATGAAAACTAATAGTGTTTATTTAAATTAGTCCATGATTAGGTTTGAGAAAATTTGCAGTAATAATCAAGTATCTGTCTGTATATTATAATATGAAAAAGCATTTAAATAAATTAGAAATCAAAAATTAAGACAAGGCATGTACAAAAGAAATACTTCCATTTTGATAAGATATTTAATTTCTAACAACTTAATACAATGGCTATACAATTAAGCTGTAAAATAAAATTCACTATTCTGAAACTAATGTTTATTTGATGCTGTATTCATGCATTTAGTCTCTTAATTTTGTTTGGAGTTATAAAGCACAGTTTACCACTGAAGTTAAGAGCAACTGTGAAATATTTAGGAAGAGTAAGAATTTATTTTCACTATTACCTGGAAGTTATTAAATATTTCTTCTAAAAATATTTATTTATAATTTCAAATGGTAAAAAAACTAAACGTGGAACAAAATGTTGTATCTATTTCATATGGTGCATTTTAAAATTCTTCATTTTAAAAGTTGATAAATAGTATAGAGATTCTTTTACCAAATGACCATGGATCATACACATAAAACATTAAAGATCTGTTTTCAGGAACACAGACTCTGTAGCTTTCTTGGTCAAAGTGCCTGTCTAGTAAAGGCATATTTTCAAGAGAGAAGGAATACAATTTAAATGGATATCACATTTTTTCTGCATTCTTATTCCCAAAACCAGAGGGAGCAGGTTTTCCTCAATAGAATTATAGAATTAAACCAAATATGCACAACCAGCCTGAATCACCATATTATCATAGCTATCCTCAATTAATTACCTGAAAAGAAAATGACACACTTTCATGGCAATAAAAAATATTACTTATGTTAATTACTTATCTCATAATATTGGATAAAACATCCCACATCCTGTCATATCCTGTTTGTAAATGTCAATTCTACTATTATGAATTAATGACAAAGTCTCTAAGATTCTTTTCTAGAAGAAGGGGATATTATATTATTCACAGAAATAATGGATACAACTATTTTAATCCCTAAAATTTTAATTATTTGAACAAAAATTCTCTAAACAAGGTGGGGGGTGGAATACCATGAAACTGGTTCCCTTTCTTGACAAACAAAGAAGCAAATCAAGACAACTGAAAAAATACACATGCCAATTTTGTCAGAATTAAGTGGCAGGCTGTGGAACATTTGTAAGGGATTCTAAGTTTGTAGAAGGGAGGAAGTATGATTAAAGGAATACATGGAATATTGGTTTGAATGAGAATGGTCCCCATAGGTCCATATGTTTGAACACTTGGTCCCCAGTTAGTGGAACTGTTTGGAAGGGATTAGGAGGTGTGGCCTTGTTGGAGGAGACCTGTCACTGCAGGTGGGCTTTGAGGTTTCAAAAGCCCACAGCATTCCCAGTCTCTCTGCTTGTGGATTAGGATATAAGCTCTTAGCTGCTGTTTCAGCAGCATGCCCACCTGCTTGCTGTCATCTCCCCATCATGATGATCACGGACTAGTGCTAGGGAACTGTAAGTAAATCTCCAGTTAAATGCTTCCTTTTGTAAGTTGCCTTGTTCATGGTGTCTCAGCACAGCAATAGAACAGTAACAAAGGAACGTATGTAATATTATTAATCAGTCACACAGCAGATATCTATAGTGGGGATAAATCTGCAAATTTTATTGACATGGCAATCTAATCAAAGAAATTAGGGATATACCCTTGCAAGGTTTCAGCAGGAATGTATGCTCAGTGCAAGATGAGCCTGAATTTGGCCAAGGACTGTGTCTATACCTTTTCCTAACCTCCTTCACTTACATTCTCACAAAGTAATCTCAGTTTGTTTTATTGCTTGAAAAACTTTATTATCTAAAAAAAGACTTACTACTTATTCTCTGGTCAATCATAATGATATTTCACTCATGATAACTTTCATTCATCATCACTGTCCTCATTCTAACAGCATAGCAAATATCTGTTTACTGGTTTGTTTTCCTACAATTGGATTCACATTTTATAATGGTGGGAGTTACTCATACACTTTCAAGAGTTCAGATTTTTAAAACTTTTTAAAGGGAAATATATTCCAAAGGCGAATTATACTCAAAGCTTAAGAGAAGTAGTAAAGGTATTTCCTTTTCCTTAATAATTTCTTGTTCATAAAGCAGCTTATTAAGGTATTTGGGAAAGTTCATTTTTGTTTTTTAGTATAAGGAATTGAATGGAGGGTTTTGTGCTTACTAGGCAAGCTTTCTACCAGTGAAGTGTATATTCAGCCTTTAGCTAATAGTTTTTTATAAATTCAGAGAGAAAGTTACATGACAACTCTTTGTCAAATTTCTAAGCCTTAAACATACCATAGATTGCTATATTCTGAAAGGCTAGAAAGAGTGACAGTGTTTTATAAATGGGAATAGATTTAGTGTTCAATAAAGTATACAATTAGCATTGTAGAACTAAATTGGCTGAATAAGTGAGGGATTTGCTGTCAATTTTCCAAGTATCTGACTACACCACAAACCATATATCTGTGTCATAAAATGTAGACTTAGCCCCTAGGGAGCTGGCAAAGGCTAACAAAACTCAGGTGCATGGAGAATCCTGTAGCTTTCCCAGTTGTTCAAGATTTACCATCATTAGCTTTGATCATGAGCACAGAGAAGCCTACTGCTACCACCACCTGAGTCAAATTTATTTGGGACACTTACTGGGCCTTCCTACAACTGATGACAAAAAAGTAGGGGGAAAAGGGAATGCGTTCTCAAACCAATATAAGGTAGAATAGAAAGGCAAGCATAAAGACATTCATAGGCAGACCACTGAAATGTGTCCACCTCTCTTGCTCACATACTATTGGGGACCACCTCTTTGCATACACTCTATCCGCCCACTCACAAATGAGTCCACCCATGCATCTTCCATTGGCTCACTAGCTATCCACTGGGAAGATATTTGACATCTTTGCTATTTATTTTAACCAGGCTTAACTCTTCACATGAAATATCAAGAACATCTTTTTAAAGGAATTTCAATTACTATTCCCCCATCTTGTGTGAGCTGGGGAAGTAGTCGGTCAGAGAAGAACTTCTGATGTAGAATTACTTAACCTCTCCATTACACTCCACCAGAATAGGTAGATGACTACTCAGACACATTCAGCATTTTGGAATCTACTAAAGACAGAAACCGCCCCCCCCCACGTATGTATGTATAAATATATGGTTGTGTTTACTGTAAATAAATATGTTTGTTTAAAAGCCAGAAAGAGACTCCATAGGAAGTCAGCTCCCCCATTCTACAAAGGTCAGTAAATTCACACAAAATCAGAAAAAGATAAATGCATGCTCTTTTGCCAAGAATCTGCTGTACGTGATTTATTGAAAGAAGTTCAGTTCTATTTTAATAATTAGCATTAGGAAATCAATAACTTGGTGACAAGGACAAAGTATAAAGTGTCCTCCTCCTCCACTTCCTAATGAGGATGGATAATAAGGAACAGTGTTTGGTTTTGACAAGGCTCACAAGTTGGGATGTCAGAGAGAAGGCAGAGAAGATGAAAATGAAGTATCAAATGATAAACTAATGTACTCCAGGGTATATGGCTGATCGAGAAGAAGGACAGGGTAGAAGAAAGAGAGAGAGAGAAGGGGACAGAGAAGAAGAGGAGAGGGAGGAGAGAGGAGAGGAGAGGAGAGGAGAGGAGAAGCAAGGAGAATTTTCAACATTTACTGGAATGAATGGGAATTGATGATAGTGTATTTAATGAGAATCTGTGAAAATTTTGACAATAGAACATGACACACATACACCCTTCTTGCCAAATACAAAACACACATCACACATATCCATATGTCTTCAAGGCCTTCAACAAGGACCTACATTGTTTTTGCAAGGCTCCTTGGGATTGCATTTGTGATTTCTTTAATGGCATCCTCTGCTGAGGTGAGCCTTCAGGCAAAAGTAAACAGCCAGACAGACAAGATGATATGTGCTAAGAGATTTCACAGCAATAAAAATATGAATAAATAAATAAATTATAAATAAATAAGGTACAAATGCAAACTATTTCATTTTTTTTCTCTGTCTCTGTCTGTCCCTCTCTCTCTCTTTCTCCCTGTACTGTGTGTGTGTGTGTGTGTGTCTATGTTTGTGTCTGTGTTTCTGTGTGTCTGTGTCTGTGTGTCTTTGTGTGTGTAGATGCACATGTGTGGGAATTCTTTTTTTATTTTATAATTAATTTAATTTTACATATCAGCCATGGATTCCCCTGTCCTCCCTCCTCCCACCCCCCAGCCTTCCCTCCCCAACCCTTCCCCATTCCCACCTCCTTCAAGGCAAGGTCTCCCCTGGGGATTCAGCTTGGCCTGGTAGATTCAGTTGAGGCAGGTCCAGTCCCCTCCTCCCTACACCAAGGCTGAGTAAAATGTCTCAGCATAGGCCCAAGGTTCCAGAAAGCCAGCTCATGCACTAAGGACAGGTCTGGGTCTCACTGCCTGGGGGCCTCCTAAATAGTTCAAGCTAATCAACTGTCTCACTTATCCAGAGGGCCTGATCCAGTTCCATGGGGGCTCCTATTTTGGGCAGTTGCTCTTAACATCAGTGATGTACTTTGCTTTAGAATTCCAATTAAAATTAAGTGATTAAATGCATGAATAAAATGGGAAATAATAGCACTGTAATTTTTCTGGAAACATACAATGTTCCTTACAAGTGAAAATGACTTAGGAACATGGGGAATGCAGGGAAACCTGCTTTTAGGCTTTGCATATGAACTTAATGAAGAATGAGCCTACTGTTGAGATCTTGACACTGAAGTCATTTGATCCAAAGGAATAAAAAATGTAGAAAACCAATAAATAGGCATCATTAGGGCTCACCACTGTGATCTGTGATGAACCATGTGCAGGTAAAAGACACTGATGTGTTTTTCACTCCTATAGAATGTCAGTGACAACTTCACAGATCACAAAATGTATTAAGTATGAAACAATGGACCTAAAAACTGCAATAAGCTCCTGGCAGTCTCATTATCAATGCTGAACACTTTCTGGGAGCAGGCAGATGGTTTTATTGTTGTTTCTTTGATCAGCTTTCTCTCTTTGCTTCTCTTCCCCTCTGGACATCCATCCAACCTCCTCTCCAACTTAGCAACAGATCCCACTCACATCCCTGGGCATTTATAACCTTGACCTCTTTCCTGAGCACCAGACCCAGATTTCCCACAGGCTTGCTGGGTCCGGACAGATGGAAGCCTGTTGGCGCCTCCTAGTCAGCAGGGCCCCAAATGAATCCTTTTGGCAGAGTCTGCAGCATTCCCTCAAGCTCTTGTGAATGAGGAAATGAAAACACATGGGTTAATTCTCTAGTCTAAGGTCACTGCACAACCATTAATACACAAAGTCAGAATTTGAACCCTGAGCTCCCACTTCCAAATCTCAAACCTGTTTCATTGATCTGTCTCTCCTTAAGCTTACTCATTGTCTCTGATGCCATCTTTCCATAGCTGTTGACTATCTCTAACACAAACAGATAAGGTGATCTAAACTGCCTATCACTCCTCAGACACTCATCTTTTCTTCCTAATGTTGCTATTCACGGTTCCCTAGCTCACTTAGAATGGAAATACCACCGCACTACCAATAAATAGCAAGTAAAACAATAGGCTCTGGACACAGACTTCCTTGATCCAAATCTCAACTCTAACTTCTATTAGCTGTGTGGTCTAGGAAAGTTTGTATTTGGTTTTCCAGTCTATAATATAATGCAATTGGTTATAATGATACATAGCTTCACTATAAGGAAATGAGTTAATATGTGTAAAGGGATATACCATTCCTATTATATGAAAACCAGCTTGCTCTGTTTTGGCTCTGTGTCCCTCTACAACCTTACACTTACCTTTCTATTAACCATAATTCTTCAAATACAGAGACCCCTACCAGATTGACCTGGTACAGCTCTATGAGTAATTTCTTTCTGTCCTCGTGCCTCAGATATTTTCCCAAATATTTCCTCAGCTTGGTAGAGCTTTGCCAGTCTCTATTTCTGGTGTGTAGCAGAAAAAGTTGCCATCTACAACCAGATCCCATTTAAAAACCTCATACCTTAGACTGGCCTCAAACTAGCTATGCAGCTCAGGATGGCCTTAAACTTAAACTTCAGATCTTTCTACCTCTACCATTCCAGGCCTAGGATACAGATATATACTAGAGTGCCTGGTTTATGTGGTGCTGGGTATCAAACCCCAGGGCTTCATGCATGTTGGACAAGCACTATACCAATTGAAATGCATGCCCAGCCCTTTGACTTCCTAGTCAACTAGCATCCATTGATGACCCTATCAAGGGCACTGTTATAGTTCATGATACTTGAATTTTCTGCTCTTTCCTGTCAAGTTGGAGCCCATTTAGCCTGCCTATACCTAAATTCCTGGTACGCATATAAACTCACAGAGACTGTGGTAGCCTGCACAGGGCCTGCATAGGTCTGCACCAGATGGGGTTTTAGAGGTGAAAAAACATGCCTGCATCCCTAACCCAAGAAGCTACCTCCCAATGATAACCACTTGCAAATGAAACAGTTTTCTTCCAGGGAGTCTCACTGGGGAAACAAACCACTCTTCAGGGTAGGCTATTCATCCAGTAGTAGATGGCCAATAGAAATTGAACTCAATGACATCTTTGGGAGTTCTTTGTCTCATAATGTTAAGTCAGGGCGCTTTTTTTTTTTAACCTTTCAGGTCCTTTGTGTATATATTATGGCTTCTAGTTTTATATTTTTATAGGACTCCTATGTGTGTGAATGTATGTCCACGCATCTATACGCGTTTCTTATACTTTTTCTTTGGCTCTTTTTGTCTGGTTGCTTTGTCCTATTCCAATTTGTTTGTTTTTGTTTTACCTTATGTTACTTTATTATTGGTTTTTAGATGCCTGTTTGTTTTCTAAAGAGAGACAGAAAAGGTGTGGATCTGGATGGCAGGGAAGGTGGGAGGAACTGGGAGGAGTAGAGGGAGGGGAAACTGTAATCAGAATATGCTGTGTGAAAAAAAACTATTTTCAATAAAAGAAAAAATAAAATAAATACTCCTGTGTGTGTGTGTGTGTGTGTGTGTGTGTGTGTGTGAGAGAGAGAGAGAGAGAGAGAGAGAGAGAGAGAGTGTGTGTGTGTGTGTGTGTGTGTGTGTGTGTGTGTGTGTATGTCGTGTTGTACCCAAACTGTAGTAGATACTATTTAAAAGTAAGTGGCCTGGAACACAGTTCATGAATGCTTGCTTTAGGTAGAAAAACTTTATGCTTTACTATATTGGAAATTCATTATAAAAGATATAGATTTGCCAAAATCCAGAGGCAATATCACTTCTTTGGTAACTAATTGTTTTCTTTCTATTTATTTAGTCTTTTTTCTCTTTATATGGTAAGGACAGAAAGCAATTCTGTGTGGACTTCCAGACTTAGTTCTGAAGGTCTGTGACGTCTTTATTTTTAATTTCAAAACACATCAAAACACCAGAAAGGGGGCATTATTTAAAAGCTCCTTGAATCAAGGCCTGCCCACTGCATTGTTGGAAGAAAAGAAAGGTCATCGGATAGTGTGTGGAAGAGTCCTAAAAGCCAACCAGCCAAAGCAAATGGAATAAAGAATTAAAAGCTTAAGGGTAAGAGTCAGAGAGAGTTCAAATCTTGGAGCTGTCACTTACCAGCTGTGTGACCTCATGCCACTGAACTGCTCTGTGCCTCAGTTTCCTGAACTGTAAGTAGGGACACTAATGCCTGTCTCATAAAACAGCAGAGTGCCTGTAAAATAACAAATACTTAGTAAATGGCGTATGTTGGTAACAAAGACAGCAACAATAATAATAGCTTGGGAAAACAACTTTGACCTTTTCTTCAGCATCACTCATCAAATTATGTTCTACTTGGATTAGAGAAAAAAGACTAAACAGAATCTGAAACTTGGCCATGGAGGAAAAAATGGAAGCATTTTAGGACCACTCTTCTTTATGCTTCCCTCCGCTGCATCCTTTCCTTCTGATCCGTGTTTTAGTTCATTTCCTAAACTGATACATTTCTTAGATATTGTTTCACGACTTGACAGTGAAGCAAGATGCTTGGAAAGGGAAGTCTCCATGAAGAACAGACCTGGCCACAGAACAGGACGATGATAGAACTTGAAATATCAGAGCGACAAATCTAGTTGTTTCACAGATCCAAACAAAAAGTAACTTGAGAACCAATCTCCCATGACCCATCTAAGCTGAGAGCTAGCGCCCTGAAGCTCTGGAAGAACTTTACACTGTAGTGGAGTAAACACCATGCACTAGCAGTTGTGTCTGACCTTTCAGGGTTATAGCACATTGTCATCTACAAAGTGCATACTGAGAACTGAGTGATCAGGTCACAAAGAAAAAAAAATCTAGCCGGGCGGTGGTGGCGCACGCCTTTAATCCCAGCACTCGGGAGGCAGAGCCAGGCGGATCTCTTTGAGTTTGATGCCAGCCTGGGCTACCAAGTAAGTTCCAGGAAAGGCACAAAGCTACACAGAGAAACCCTGTCTCGAAAAACCAAAAAAAAAAAAAAAAAAAACCCAAAAAAAGAAAAAAAGAAAAAAAATCTAAAGATGTTTTGTGTTTGGGGCAATGGCTCAGTAGGTAAAGTCTTGGCTGCTGAAGGGTGAGTATCTGAGTTCAAATCCCAGAATCTGCTAAAAGCTGGACATGGTAGCACACATCTGTAATCCCAGAGCCCCGGTGGGGAAAGGAGAGGCACAGACAAAGAATCCCTGGAATGTTGAAAGCCAGGTTAGGCCGTTATATACAGTGGGAAAAGACAAGGAGCCCTCTCTCAAATAAACTAGAAAGGAAAGACTAATAAACTAAGCTAATCTGATCATTGACCTCCGCACATATGTTGTTGTATGCCAATACCTACTCTCATTACAAATGAATGAGTACACACACACATTCACATACACACATATAAAGATTTAAAATATGTAATAATGTTCCACAAGTTTATGATTTTGTATTGGGCTGCATTCATAGCTACCCCGAGGCACATGTAGCCTGCAGACTGTGGCTTGGCTGCACCTGAAAATGGGCTCCAGTGCTTGAGGCAGCAAGTTGACAGTCAGAATTGCTGCTCAGCTTGACTGTGATGGCAGTGTTACAAGACTTGAAAAGGTAAAGAAACACACACTGGACAAGAAGTTTTAGAGTCCAGTGGATTTCAATGTGAACGTGAACATTAGAAACCCTTACATTTGCAAAAAATGACAACAACAAGCCAAGACAGTATTAGCAAAGAAATGTTTTTGAAACTATAAAATGCAAGCAATTCAGAGAAGAGAGACTATGTAGATCTTGTCTTACTAAGGTATAGGGTGGCTGGGAAGATAGTTCAATGAGATAGCACTTGTTGAGTATATGTGAGACCATATCTACTTCAGTTCCCAGTGCTTTGGGAGAGGTGGTATTATGAAGGTAGGAGACACTGGACAGTGGTTGACTTAATGAGATACAATCTGTCACATATGCATCTCAGCTAAAGCCTGCAGGGTTTCCAGAGACCCTTCAGAACAGAACTGGCTTTCATCTCAGCCCCAGTTAGTCTACTACAGCCAAAATATTCACTTTATCCTCTTTGCCAAATAACTTCCCCCTCAAATGGAAACCAACATTCACTTCTCACAGATGCTTTCCCCCTCCTTTCTCCTAGAAGTCCACTTTTTATCTTTATTCTTCATCAATGTTTACAGACCTTTTGTTGTAACTAAATGTGCATACAAATAACACAGCATGTCTAAAAACTGTTGAGTATTGAAATGTCATATGCTCTATCACTGAAAAAAAAAACCAAACTTTGTGGGATGTTTGTTTGAAACTAATAACTTTCACAGCACACTCAACACTGTGTAACCAATAACCCTGTGCTGTACACTGTGACATACTTAGCAATCTGGTAACTGAGTCCCTGTGTGCCACAATCAGAAAGCTTGATCAGGGAAGCACATGAAACACTATAAAGCTGCAGTTGGTCAAGAAGAGTAAGAAAAATAAAAATTCCAAGGAAAGTTGGAATAAACTCTTGGAACAAATGGAGGGAGGCAGAGACTGGAGGATACAGGGGTGAGATCCTTCAGCCCGATAGCAGAACCTATCTTGAATGAAGTGAATGCTGTTCCTGAGGATGATATTCAATATTGTTCTCTGGCCTCCAAATGCATATGCATGCACTCAGGTAGTCACATACATATGATGACTCTGAACACCACACACACACACACACACACATACACGCGCGCGCGCGCGCACGCACACGCACACGCACACGCACAGGCACACATACAGGCACAGACACACAGAGTCAGGAAATCTTTGTTGTGAAGTTGTAAGCTGACACCCATGACACAATAGCAGAAAAGAAATAAAACCATGAAAAACTACTTTAAGCAGCTATCATGATTGACTTTCATTCTTCAAGCCCACAGATCTGCTGCTGACATAATCTGAGTTGAGGTTGTAAGTGACTCTTGCAAAGCACTTGTGTAGTCATTAAGCTCAAAAGCAGACTTGGTCATGACAGTTTCTTTATATTATGTGATCTATGTAGTCCAAGAGAGTGTATTTGATTTTCCTTAAACCCATTTCCTAAACAAATTCCCACAAAACGTATACTTAAAATATGGCATAACACACTCCTAGAACTTATGCATTCCTCTTAAACCTAGCTGTATTTTTCTTAAGAAGATACATGTGATTTCCCTCTGGGTTCTTGATTGACAACTCCATATTGCCCAATATTTCTGGAGAATGGCAGTGATGATAATTTTCATTTGGTGGGTTTTCTTTTGCAGTTGGAAAGATATTTAGCTAATAAATGAACATTAACAGAAAAGTCTTTTAATAGTTGCCTACAAAAAGATCATCTTAATTTTCGAATTAATTATGAAACAAGAATTGTATACTACATGGATTTAATGATATTATTCATTTATTTGTGTTTTAATTGTTCTGATTGCTTCCTTGTTGGTCAAAGTGTGTGCAGATTTTCAGTGTTTCAGTGAATTCTGCACATGCTGACCTTTTACAATCCTGTCATTTCTCTGGTACCCACTTGTCATCCCCTCTGTGATGGTTAATATTGGTTAGCTCTAGAATCACCTAGGAGATAAACCTCTGGATATGCTTGTGAGGGATTTTGTACTTTCGGGTTAATTGAAGTAAGAAGACGTGTCCTAAATCAGAGTGACACCATTCCATGGGCTGGGGAAATAGACTGCATCAAAAGGAAAAGAGGAATTAGCATTCATTTCTCTCTGCTCCCTGACTGGGACCAGTTGCCTTATTCCCTCATGGCCAGAACTTCCCCACTATCATAGACTGTATTCCCTAATACTATAAGCCAAAGTAAATCCTTCATCTTTTAACTTCTTCCCATCTTGGGAGGGTCACAGCAATGAGAAAACTAATGAACACACACGCGTCCCAACTAGCATTCAGTTAACATTCTAACACTGCTAGCATGCATGTTTCCCATCACTCCAAAGTCCCAGCCTGCTCTTCTTCCACTTTATTCATCTTCTAGGTTCAATCCACTGCTATACTCTACCAAAAACTAAGAACAGTCACAGCTCCAAAATCTCAGAACAGTCATAGCTCCAATGCTCACCCCTTTGAACACCCCTTTCTGTCCCTGAAGGAAAAAAAAAGCTTGGCTTTGAAGTTGCACATTTTTTCTCTACCAGCTGTGTGACCTTTCAGGCTCAGCATGGGATTAGTTTGTTCATCTAAATCCAAAACGTTGTCAGTTCTCAAAAGTCCATCAGAGTTGGTGTAGGGAAAGCGCCTTTGGCCTTTTCTTCTGAGATCAGTCTGCTAGTGCAAAATATTACAGTTCTCTGCACAGTGTCTGCATGCTGACTGATGGGGTTCCTTTTGAGAATCAGCCACACGTCAGGTACCTCTCTGGGTACCAATTCCAGGAAAGATGTATTCTCTTATCCCTAGTTGGTAAATACTTCCTCCTCCTGGAAGAAGGGCCTGGTACAGCAAAGACAGAACTCTGCTCTCTGAATCCCAAACCTTATTATTCCTTGAGGAGGCCCCAAAGTGGCATAAATCTCCAAGCACAGAATGGATGAGCATTGGCAAGGCCACTGCTGTTTCTGATATTTGACCAACCACTAGCCGAGACACCAACTGCTAGATACAAAGAATTTCTAGGACTGTAATAACTTTCCTACTGACATTTGGCCCCTGAAATGCCTTGTGCACTCCACTAGCCACTGTAGAAGGAGATGAAACAAGATGCAATGTATTATTAGTCTTTGAATTTGAAGATGCCCATGACTCTGACTGAAATTGAGATGGGCTGTGATCCTGATCTCTGCCATATTTTTCCATTTTATAAAGAAAAAAAACTTAGAAAAAAATGAACAGTGTTTCTGAAAACTAGATCATGGGAGAATAAAGTGTTTTCATTTGGAACCCCAACCAAGCAAAGACATCTGTATCAAGATGAACATTTAAGCAAGTCCATTGGTCCCTCTGAATAGATATACCCAATGGCTTTGTGCCAATTAGACCTGCAAGGTTGGTAACTAAGACAAGAAAATCATGATGTTAAAGCTGACTGTTAAAGACTTGAACGGAACCTGTGATAGTGCAGAACTAGCACTGAGCACAACACAATAGAGAAAGTGAAAGCAAGAGGGGGTGATTGCTCTGAAGCAGCTAGAATCTGCATACTAACCCCCCCCCCACTGGTAGAACAGGATTTTGAATGTTAGCCAAAGCATCTTGGTGGGGGAATAGGATAGACTTGGAAACTATGGCCACACAACCCTGATCTCCTCTGATCTCAGAAACTGGGCAAGGTTGGGTATGGCTAGTACTTGGACTGGAGGCAGATTAGAGATGTAGTACAGCAGAGGCTTATGTTCATCAACACTTATGTTGGTGATGAAATGAAGTTATAGTAGAATGTTGCACACCACAAAACCACTTTTGTGTCCAGCAAGATGGCTCAGCAGGTAAAGGCACTTGCTGACAAGTCTAATGACCTGAGTTAAATTTCTGGGACTTTTGTGGTGGAAAGAGAGAACCAATTTCTTTAGGTTTACTAAGACCTACACACACACACACACACACACACACACACGCACGCACGCACGCACGCACAAACACACACTCATAAACAAATATAATATTTGTTTAAAAAATAACTTTATAAAAATATGAGGACTTTAAGAAGGCAGCACACCCTAGTTGATCTCCAAATCTACAACTAGTGCCTGCTGCAAAAAAGCAGAACCAACTCCTTGGGTTGGTTGTAAATGAAGCAGGTGTGGAACTTGGTGATTTGCAAAAAGTTCCTTGACCTCAATATAGCACCTACACATCTTGAATTATACTAGAGATGTTTTGTGTCTCTTTCTCTTTGCAGGCTGTGAGCTCCTTGAGGGCAGGTGCATCCTATCTAACACCACAATATAGCTGGCACATAATAAGTGTACAATAAATGCCTCTAACGTTGCATATCAAGAATTAGAACTCTTAGTTAATAAGCACAAGAACCAAAACAATTTTTGCAGCTACCTATGTACATATAAGTTTGTTTATTAACCCACTAGTGAGAGTATTGCAGATACCATTTTTATATGTACAGCAGAAAAAAACTAAAGTCAGAAGATGGAGAAACACATCCCAAGAATACATGCTTGATTTAAAGTACATACTTGGAATATGTTGCATAGTATCAGGTACTTTCCTTGTACTTAGAACACTACCAACATTAAGGAACACTGCACCATCACCAAAACAGGCCAGTAATGAAAATGATTTCTGGCCCCAAATACATGGCCTAGTCTTCACATTAATTTGAGGAAAACAGGGGATGTGGGAAAGAAGAGCTGGAGGCAATTCTATTTGCATGCAGATTCAATAACTAGGTTAACATTAGATAGCTTATATATTTAAACTATTTTAATGCAGACTTAGTCTCTCCCTGAAATAAAAACATGGGGCCAAAAATGAGGATACAGCGTACTGTCAAACGTACTTTGCACTGAAAGATGGTAATGATGCCACAATAATACTATACAATTTAAAGGTTCGAAGAGGGCATGGTACTTTCCACGATGTCCCCTAAGAGTATATGATTATATTATATACTCTATTATATGTTTATACACACAAGGGATGTTTTCATGTGAGCAGATAACATAAAACCTCAGACTGGTTGTATCTTATATATCAGGAAAGTCTCTCCATTATCTAATGATCTGAGAAAACATATCTACCAACTCTATATTCGTAAAGATTTATTTATTTTTATTTTACGTGTATGTCAGTGTTTGCACGTAGGTATGTCCACCATGAGTGTTCCTGATGCCCACAGAGGCCAGAAAAGGGTGTTAGATTCCCTGGAACTGGAGTTAAGGATGGTTGTGAGACACCATATGGGTGCTGGGAACTGAATCAGCGTTCTCTGCAAGAACAGCAAGTGCTGCTAACCACTGAGCTATCTCTCCAATACCTGTGTTCTTGAAAGTGAGTATCACTATGGTCCCCTGCCAAAACCATTTAGATTTATAGATAACCACCACGCCCTAAATTTGTTTCCTCTAGCCAGGTACACATCACAAAGATTTCTCAATCATAATTAAATTTCACCCCAATGAGCTTTGTCTGATTAGCTTCTTAAGTTATACAAAGAAGGATGATGATTGTCATCTTTCTTCTAGGAGATTATGTTGACAAGTTTACTGTACCCAAATACAGCAGAGTAAACAGAAGAAATACAGTGCAACAAGGTTAAGATATAGCCTGGATTTAATTCTCACAACTAGTTATACTTATCCTTGAAGCATTTCTTTTTCTGATAATTTGAACAGAGGAAAATTTATTTTGTTGGCATGGTTATGTGTACAATGACCTTTTCCCATTTGGCATAGTGGTGCATGCCTTTAATCCCAGTACTCAGGAGGCAGAGGAAAGCAGGATCTATAAAAGTTTAGTCTACATAGTAAGTTCAAGTTTAGCCCGAACTACATAGCGAGATCCTATATTTAAGAAAGAAAAAATAAAGGTTATGGAGCTTGGGAGATGGTTCAGCAGTTAAGACCACTAGCCATTTTCCCAGAGGACCTGAGTTCAGCTCTCAGTACCCATACCCCAGCTCACAACCACCCGTATCTCCAGTTCCAGGGAATTGTATGCCCTTTATTAGCCTTCCATGCACTAGACATCATACACAGGAGGCACATGCAGACAAAACACCCATACACATTAAAGAAACAAACAAGCAAACAAACAACAACAAATGCACTATCTTTTATCATAGTAAAAACTACTGCTTTTTATACTTAAGTTGAATTCAGTTACTTTTCATCTTGACCACACTTCTGGAACTAAAAGCTCCAATCAGAAACATATGCTAGTAGCTCTCTCCTTATAAAACATTTGAAATGTAGAATGCTCAATGCACCTCAGGTAATGAATCATACATGCTTGCAAAATTTCAAGTACATAATTGCCTGTCCATAATAATTGTTGAAAATTAGCCAATTTCTGGAGTATGTACATATGGTTCATAAAATGTCACTTTTTTCTGTGATTCATAGGCTTTATTTCAATGTTAAAGCAAACAGATGTTTATCTTTAAATGAAGTAGAAAATATAATGCTTTTAAAACTTTTGGTACATTCATTATGGTTAAAAATGGCACACATCTGTGGTTAGGAAAAATATAATATGGTTCCTTAGTCCTATGGGAAACCACAAATTAAGAGTTGACAAGTTGCAGGTACTTAAAATGTCTGGCAATATTGCCATTCCATATAAAATAGGGAACTTAATCGGGATTGTATTTACTCTGTCCATATGTTGCTTTTAGGCTGCAAGGGCACCTTGCTTTGTGAGGCAATGTTTTAAGAGTAAACTCTTCAAGACAAACTACACATAAAAAGGTCCAATTCATAGCTTTTATTTTTATCTACAAATGGTAAATTACGTTGCTAAGCAATTTAAAAATTATATTTTTAAGAACTGCCAGAAAAATATACTTTCAGCATTCTCAATTAAAATGAGCCCAATATTTTAAATTTTAAGCATTAATGCCAATTCAAGTTTTGCAAAAATAAAAGAACTACAATCTAATTAATTTGGATAGAAACATAAGAGTAACTTAGCTAAGTTTTTAGGAAGTATTCACATTCCATCTATCTACTGTATACCCAGTGAGAAGACTTGATGAATATACTTATTTCCTTAGATTTATTGAGCTATAGTTCCTAAGGCTTGGCTGTTTGGAATCCAGGAATACTAAACTGTAGGATAAAACACATTATCATTTTTTTCAATTCTTGTAAGTCTTTTTAGATCTTTCTTTAATTTTTTAAAATTTTATTTTACATGTACAGGTGTTTTGCCTACATGTATGTATGTGCCCATGTGCCTGTCTAGTGCTCAGAGGGTCAGAAGAAGGCATTGAATCCTCTGGAACTGGAGTTATGGGTGGTTGTGAGCCTCTGTGTGTGTACTGGGAATCCACCCTGGGTCCCCCACAAAAGCAACATGTACTCTTTATTAATGGCTGATCAACTGACTTATCATTTTGTCCCTTTTTATTTTTAACGTTGAAACATTATATTTATTAAATGATATTCAATATTGAGTTTGCCGACAAAAAGTTCTTTCTTTCCCTTTTGATAAACCTCACAATATAGCCGAGCTGGATTTGAAATCACAATCTTCCTGCCTCAGCTTCCTGAAGGCTGAGAGTCAGGTGTGTGACATCATGCCTGGCAAACCACTAGAGATATATTAAATACATAGTAATGCTTCTTAAAAAGAATAAATTAGATGGATGTTGTTGTTGCTTTGAATGAAAGTAACTTTATGTATTCATAAGTTTTATTATCACTGTGACCAAATAAATACTTGACAAGACACAACTTTTGGCTCACATTTGAGAGGATAAAATTCATCCATCATGGTGGGGAAAGCGTAGGAAAGTTCGGGGTGGCAGGAACATGTAGGTGGGACTCCTCATATCTCAGAGGCCCAGGAAGCAAAGAAAGCTTGGACCAGAAGTAAGGCTACATTAAAACTGTAAAGGACAGACACCCAGTGGCCTCTTTACTCTACCTAGGCCTCACCTAAAGGCTAAAGGTTGTATCCAATAGAGCTTCATCAGATGAGGATTCAGTGTTGAAACACATGATCCCGTGTGAGTCATTTCATATTCAAAACATCACACCTTGCATGTAAGGATGATTCAGACAGAAATGTATTCCTATTTTTGACAGCTTTACTAGCTTTGCACTGAGAATGATTCCCTCTTTAGTATCTGGACAAGCTCTTCATTGGACTACAGTTATTATGTTCTTAAATATGTCTCTGATGGTATTCCACTGAGGCTGGTTTAATAACTTACAGTGCTGTATCATTTCAAGAACAGAGTGAACAAAACTGTCTTGTGTTTGTTTGGAAAACTCCTGAAGCAGGCATGGTGAAGTATGCCTATAGGAATTCTAGTCCAGCCTTTGCTATGGAATAATGCCAGGTATCAAAAATCAAAACAACAACAGAAAAAGAAATCAAAGAATACTAAAAGATTTTCTCTTTAGCCTTTATAAACACATGAATTTAATTTCTGTCGACTCAGGGATCAGTAAACTAAAGTTTGAGGTTTCAACCAATTGCCTCATGTTACAAATAAAGTTTTATTGTACTACATATATGCTCATAGACCTATGTATTGCCTATCCTTCCCATAACTGCTTTGGTACCAGAACCAATGACAGACTAGAGTAGTTTTAATACAGATTCTAAGGCTCTGGAAGCCATGAACAATTACTTACTGTCTGTCCTTTTACAAAAATACAAGTGGCAAACCCTGCTTTGAATAACAGTTTTTCTCTTAGTCATTGGGTTGCCTCCATAGGGAGTATGCACGCTTCTACTCAGGATCCAACACCTATGGGTACAATTCTGAATGAAGTGAAAACATCAGTAGTATGAGCCTATACTTCCTGAAGAAGGATGGGGATTAAGGCACTGTGGTCATATGAGTGACACCAACATTGTTTCTGATGTACAAAGAACTTTTTATGTTAGCCTATGATATCTCAGCATTGTCCATCCATTGATCTACTGAACCCAAGGAAAAAGCCACTTACCACCAATGGTTCCTAGATCACAAAAGAGCTTGGCCACCAAAGTGACTCTACAAATATTATTCTCTCAAAGCTATGCATGGTAATACATGACTGCAATCCAAGCACTTTGGAGGGGAATTAGTGAAGATCAGGAGTTCAAGGCCAGCCAGAGCTACATAGTAAATTCAAGGACAGCCTGGGCTACATAAGACCCCATCTCAAAAACAAAATATTCTCTGTGATTATGACTTCTAATGTCAAAATTTCTCATACTCTGTTCTCAGGAGTTTTGTCTAAACTTATGGGTGCCTTTAGCTAGTGTGTTTTCTGAAGTTTGCTTACTAAATTATCTAAACCTTCTTGGACTATTCTCTTGGGACAAGGAAATAAATAAAAGTAGATTTTCCTCCCCTTGAGACTACTGGATCCTTACTTGCAAAACCTTGTGACAATACATGGGTACGCTCAGTTGGGTTTGGGGACGTAGGTTCAATTAAAAGTATCTATGACATAATGATAGGATGTGGCTAGTCTTTGTTTCCCTGGTGTAATTTGAGAAAACAGAGGCCTAAGTAGCCACAGAGCTTGGTTGCAAATTTTTTTTTTCCCTTGGGAACTCATAAACAAGATCTACTATTTCTTCTAGAGTCCCAACAATAGATCAAGGGGTGATTCCACCAAGTTCTCTCTAGGGAACCAGACAGTGTATCACATTTAATTATAGATGATGACTGAAGGGTTACTAGCAGGAGCATGGGTGGCCTTAATACAGCCACAGTGGAAGGTCTGCACTCAGCAGGGATTAGATTCTCCAATGGCTTTGTAGATGGGGGTCTCTTTCCCTATATCCTCTAGCCCTTCCCAAAGACCCTGAGGACACACTAATTAGAGCAGAAGCACATACAGCTAGTTAGCAGGGGAGGCTGGGTACTCAGATGAGAGTCTCCAACCCCTCCTGCAAAGATGGAATGTTAACAATCACTGAGCCCAAAAGTGTGATGACCTTGAGCAAGAAGGCCCAGCCAAACACCTGAAGATGGTGGCACTTTGGCTTGGAGAACAGTCCTATGCAAGATCAAGTGAGGTGCCTGACTTCCAGGGGGTGTTCACTGTTTAATTAATAACACTTGCAGTTTTTTTATTATTTCCTAATTTTTAGGCACTTGTAGTAAGAATTCTGCATGAATCACCTCGTACAGTCATCACACAGTTCTATTAACGTACCCCATTTTAAAAAGAAACAAATTGAAGCTGTAAAGATGTAATTGATTGACAGCTGGGCTGGAAAACACTCTATCTTTATCTCTGCGGATGCTGCTAGATGCCTGGCTTTTCACCCTTGGCCAACATAAGGGTAGTGGGATTAAAGGGATATGTTTTGGGGTGAGAGACTTCCTGGCAGCCCCCTAGGTCATTTTCTTCACTGATAGTTCTTAAGTGCCTTAATTGGTTCTGCAACACTGGCTTGACCATGACCAAAGGGATTTAGGAATGGTTTCCACAGAGAAATGCTCTGACCTCTCCCTGGGGTAAAGAATGCCCCTGCAGATTCTGGCTCCGTCTGGCCCAGTGTGCACAGGAAAAGGCCCTGGGTTATTGGACTATCTCCCAGACCCTAAAGGCTTATTGCACCACAGCCTTGATCTTTAAACAAAGGCCTCATGTGTATACTCTGATGGATAGCAGAATCCCTCCTAATACATGCCCTTGGGAAATTAATACTTAGGATCATGCAATTTCCCTGCTGAAGGTGGCATAGCTTAAAAATTGTTGCCCTTCAGCTGACAACAGCAGGCTGACTCTAGACTTCATGGTTACTGTTTACAATCAGGAATGTTGTTACCTTCTGCAACGGAAGATTAAGAGAGAAACCGAACATCCAGGAAAGGGATTGCCAGGGTATAAGTTCACATTATTCAACTCAGCCACCCAAAGGTGCCCCTAGTTTTGATTCTTTATTAAAGTTTGTCTTTATCACATGACAAACTATCCTGAAATATAGTGGCTTAAAACCACAGACATATACAACTTTCTCAAATGAGCTCAAAACTCTGCAGGCTGGCAGTTGGAAGGGGCCCAGCTGGGCAGTTCTAGTCTAAACAATGCATGCTCATACATCTATAGTCAAATGCTGGTTGCTTAGGACAGATGGCCTCTTGTCTTCTACTGGTCTTGCCCTAGTTTAATTTCACAAGTACTAAGCAGTGTTTAAAAAAAAGCCAAACAAATAAGAAGTGTGCAGGCTCCCTTCAGAATGCACCATTCCCATCTGTGCAAAAAGTCACAATGCTCAGAATACAGAAAAGGCAAAGACAGAAAGGTGTCTGATATGCACTATGGCACAGTATGTCCTAACAGAAGCACTAGGCTAGTTATAATCTTTTTTATTTGCTGTATGTCTCTGGGAAATGATGAAATATCCAGATGAAATTTTAAATTGTACATTCCATGCACTATCTCAGGGCGTACATTCCAGTCAATTCTCCAACTGACCCGGACTTTCTCCCTCTAGCAACAGTTACTGCATTCAATTGAATAAACGGCAAATCTGCATGCCACAAATTCAGGAAATAACCAAATAGAAAACAAAGTTCAATAGTTGAAACTGACTATTTTGATGATTAAATAATATACAGTCGTATTTCTTAGGAGAATAAATGAATTAGGTTTGATCTGACTGGGGAGCTAGTGGAGGTTCATCACTACTCACACCAAACTGAGCAGATTGCCAGCTCTCCTCTTCACAGAACAATCACATTATTGGGCCTGACATGTGATGTACCAGCCCTGGGCATTAGCTGCAGAGATCAAGTGATGTATTTATACATATATATATATATATATGTGTGTGTGTGTGTGTGTGTGTGTGTGTGTGTGTGTGTGTGTATGTATGTATATACCATGTACCAAATAATGAAAATGAACCAATAGGAAAGCTTTGATTACAAAGAAGATTCCCAAACTACAAAGTAGGTGTATTTTTTTCCCCAATTCTCTCTGTGTTGCTTTATGAAAACATTATGGTAAGCAGTTCTGGTTCAAAGTGCCACATAGATAACACATATTCAGCTCTATTTTTCCACTTGAAATCACTTAAAATGTAAAGAAAAAAGACATGGAAGGGGAACCTACAGGAAGAGCAGGCTGGAGGACAGGTGGACACCTAGGAGAAGGCAACAAATGTTGAGAGGATTCAGGGTTAATGAGGGAGAAGTAGGCTAGGGGTACTGTGGGTTTCACTGTGTGTCCTCAGATTCTTATTTCATTAACCACGTGGAAAATGGAATTGGTATGCCATAGTGGAGGGAAAAAGAGAATGCAGAAGACTAAAGACAGATGTCCTGGGCCTCTAGTTACACTGAGGCCACCCAGGAAGGCACAGATTGGCCAGCATCCTAATAATTCAGTAGATATCAGCTAGGGGCAATTTTGTCCATTGGAGTACATATGACAATGTCTGAAGAAAATTTTGGACATTGCAACTGGCAATGGGGACCACTATTGGCATCAAATGAGAAGAGGCCAGGGATACTATCAAGCATCTTATAGTGAATAGGTTTGCCCCCACAGCAAAGGATTACCTGGGCCCAATGCTGACAATGACAAAGCCAAGAAATTCTGTTGAGTTAGCCAGTGGCTAAACACTGAGTTTCAAAAGCAAGGGAGTTTTCATTACAGCTACAGAGACCTCCAATGAAAGGGTCTATTGTTCTGACTCGAGGAATGAAAAGGCAGTTTCAAACATGCCAGGTACAAATTTGGGTAGCATATATCATGGGCCAACAATAGAAGGGATATAATACTTATATAAACATGTATATATGAAATAATCTACCCCACCCATTCCTCCAGACTCAGAAGTACCCATAGCCAACATTTTCTAGAGCAGGAAATTAAGAAAAATTTTAAAAGAATAAAAAAAAAAGGAACAAATAATCTAAAAGGAGCAGAGCAGGAAATGGAGGTTACTGTTGACACAGATAAAGAGCCCCATGATTTTGAAGGCCGCAAAGAAGCAGCGGGTTTGAAACCAGCTAATATAAAGCCTCAGAGTCATCAAATGCTTAGTTCAAAGAGCTACCTGAGAAGTGACTACTTACTTCACTTTGAAGAGTAGTTTAGAACAGTGCACTTCTAGCTTGAAGGAGCCTGTGAATCTGTCAGATGATCTTGTAAAAATACAAAGTAGATGCTATGTTGCCACGGATCCTTGGGAATACCAAACTTTCTACTTCGAGAACCAAGGCAGCAGGTCAAATTCAGCTGGAGTTTCTTTTTGTAAATAAAGTTTTATTGGCACACAACTACATCTATTTCTTTACATGCTGTCTGCTGCTGCTCTCATGATACAAGACAGAGTTCAATAGTCATGACAGAAATCTTCTCTGTGTCCTCTAGACATAAAACTTCTAACTGCTACAATGTGAGGACATTGGTGTCAAACTCAATTTTAAAGACTACTTCTCATAAATTGAACTAGTAGTCAAATAATTCAAAAAGTGCTTCTGGGTTACATTTTCTACAGAAGACAAGATAGAAATGTCGTGTATGTGTGTATGGGGGTGGTCAAGGTGGCCTCTGCATCCTAGATGATATCCATCAATGTTTTCCTTTAATGTTAAGACAGTCTCTAAGTGACATTGAGTTACTCAGTTCAGGTAGATTTTGTCTTAGTTAGGATTACTATTGCTACAATGAAAAACCATGACCAAAAGCAAACTGGGAAGGAAAGGGTTTATTTGGCTTATACTCCCATATCACTGTTGAGCATTGAAGGAAGTTGGGGCATGAACTCAAACAGGGTAGGAACCTGGAGGTAGGAGCTGATGCAGAGGCCATGGAGGGGCACTGCTTACTGGGTTGCTACTCATGGCTTGCTCAGCTTGCTTTTTTATAGAACCCAGGACCACCAACCCAGGGATAGCACCACCCACAACGGACTGGGTCCTCCTCCATCAATTACTAATTAAGAAAATGCCTTATAGTCCGATCTTATGGAGGCATGTTTTCAACTGAGTTTCCCTCCTTTCGGATAACTCTAGTTTGTGTGTCAAGTTGACATATGACTAGCCAGCACAGATTTCAACCTCAAAAACTGACTATGTAGATTCAATAATATGTCTCAAAATATTGACTCTGATATAAAAGTAGATTATAAAACTGTTTGATACATTATTTGACAACAAATGATATCTTTCTCTAATGGAAAAGGGGAAACAGACCAGGTGTAGAGTACTTTCCTCTTCTAACATATCCTACTTTCTATTTTGGGTGAGAGAAACAACACAGAATGAAAGCAAACCCAGTGGAGATTCAGTTGAAGAGTTTACTGCCTGAGGAAGCATCAGGAAAAAATTGTTTTCTGCCTTTACACAATTTCATTGGATCTGTACAATTTTTCCTGTCCTAAAAACATTAAAAGACTATAAAATACCAGTTTGTGTCTGGCCAATGTTGATTTAATATATAGTCATACCTGTTTTCTTACTTACTAAGCAAATAAATTAGTGATAGCAATTACCATCTAAATATACTGACTACAGAAATGTCAATTGCTTTGTATGCCTCAACAGCTGTGCTTATGAACATAGTCTCAGGTCAGTAAAAATTTGAGTGACATACAATCTTGTAACTTATTATATGAGAACAGAAAACACTCTATTTGTTAACACATAAGCCAAAATAACAAGAAAAAAATTAACAAATTTCTCTTTATTTTCAAACAGCTTTCTGGTTCACTAGCAGGAATAGTCCTCACAATACATTAATATGGTGCATAAAATCCAGAGTTATCCTTGAAAACAACAACAAGGAAACAAATGTGTTACCTTGTTAAGCCCAAGAAATACCTTTTGAAGAATAAAGTGCACACTCAAGGGCAGAAACTGTGTCTTACACACAGAATTAGGTAAAGAACAAATTATCACAAGCTAATTTAGTGGTCTTAGAAAGCCTTCAGTGATGTGATTAATTTTAGTCATAATCTACTGACAATTAATACAAGGCATATTCTGGAGTACATGTTAGCAAAATGATATGTTTTGACTAAGTTCAGCTCCTAGGGAAAATGTTATGCAACTTGAACTGTGCATCATTGTCAGGCTGAAAACAGGATGTTAGCAATGATGGAGCTTCATGCCACCTCAATCAGGAAAAAACGAGTCTGACTTTCATCTTTTCTGTGGGCACTGGAGAAATAAAGGCCAGACACTGGCTGACAGAGCTTGGAGAAGGGAACAAATACTGAGCTTTGCTTCAAAGCTGTGACACAGATTCCTGAGTTTTTCTTGTATTTAGGTGGTTCACGCCCCTGTGGTCATTTGTACATGTTAGCTTTTCATCCTCCTAGGAGTGAGATATTGTAAGCAGTCTGTGATCCCAGCATGCCCACCCTCCTCTTCCTACCCAGAGGTTCAGCCTTGTTGCACAATGAATATTATTCAGATTTAGATTCTACAAACACTAACAGACACTGGAACTCCAGTTGCCCTAGTTGCTAGTAGAATCTTGGCCTGACTCCCATGTAGGCCCACAGGCCTAGTTCTTCCTGACACAGGACCCTCAAAACAGCCTGATGAGCTTTTTCACTGAGCACATTTCCCCAATACAAATCCTATGAAAAGGTAATTAAAGATCACAATGAAAAGAGCTATAAAATGATAGGGCCTGTTAAAAAGAGACTATGGGGTGATCTCAGAACACAGACTACTCCTAAAGTGGGATCCTTAGAGCCAGACCAGTGGGTTCATGTTACTCAACATACTTGGACCTGGTTCTTTTTACAATAGACCTTGGTAAACACTCCTGTATCCATGGGCCACAGAAGACCAACACTTTACTAATGATGGATTGTCAGCCAGAGCATATGCCTTAAAGAGCTTCTGGCTTTGCCAGGTCTCAGAATTCTTCTGTCCACTGAGCAGTCCTCCATGCCCCAGTTACACTTGACTGTAGTTGCCTAAGGCTGTAAGCTTGATCACACTTGTCTGATCTAGTTGTTATGGCCAGCATAACAACTGAATTGGTTCCCATAGTCCTTCACCACAACTTATTTCACCGAGGGAGAGAACTCAGGTGTTTCTTCAGATCTTCTGAGTAAAAGACGTGACAAGCTTTGAACAAGGGTGGCTAACTAGCAAACAGCATCAGAATCTAGAGACAGTGCAGACTTGGGTCACAGATTTGTTTCCTGACTGAGACAAAGAAGGCAGAGGGCCCTTCCTTCTCATCCCCCGGCCCCTACCCTGATATAGTAAAGACTAGGAAAAACTCCTTCTGGGGCTGGAGAGATGGCTCAACAGTTAAGAACACTCATTGCCCATGCAGAGGACCTGGGTTCTTTCCCAACACCCAGATGGTGGCTCAAAAATATTATAACTTCAATTCCAGGGGCTCTGACACCCTCTTCTGACTGCCACCAGGATACATGTGGTGCACATACATACATTCAAATACACATAAAAATAAATTAAATTAATCCAAAAATACTTTTTAACTAAGAAAAAAGAAAAGAAAATGACTCCCCATATTTCCTGCTTACATTCCAGGCTAATAAGGGGAATGGGTTCTGGGTAATCCTGTTAGCAGCCCCCTACATTCCCAAGATCTTTGTTTCCAGTGCACTATGCACACACACACACACACACACACACACACACACACACACACACACACCACAGCACATCATCTTCCCAGACCTCCCAAAAGCACCATCTAGAGATGAGGGACCAAAGAGAACTTAGGTTAACAAGTGACTAGGGTATGTCATAATAATATACACTTGCCATCCACTTGGTCACCAATTTTCCATACCCACCAAATGTATGAGTGTAGAGAGTTAGTCAGGGAGACATGCTACTTCTCAGAGATTTCCTAATGTTTCCTCAGAACATTAACCACATCTGAAATTATTTAACTGGCACAATTTAATTGCCAGATTCCTTCAACTAGACTGTAAACCCCATGCAGACAGAGATCAAGTAATAATAAAATTCACAATATAATTAAATTATTTTTTATCTCCCGTTGCACCCATTCAATGAATTCAGTCCATCTCTAAATGAGAAATATCTCATATTTACTCTCATTTCTTGCTCCTAAACATTATATAGATAAATAATAGTATATGTGTGCTGATGACATAGAAGTAGAGTGAAGCTATTGGGATTAACGGAAACAGGGAGGATGGGGGGGCAGTGAATGAAGGTGAGGAATATGCACCAAGTACATTCCTTACTTGCATGAAAAAGGCTTTATGTAACCCTGTATAGTAACAAAAAATGCCTGGGGGACAAAATAATCGAACTGAACTCAGAGCTGATACAGGAAGAGAAGGAGAAACAACCCTAGGGATAATGGGGAGAGGTTTCCAAAAGGGGGCAACACGAGGCAGACCAGGCACCTGGCATGCTGAAAAATGCTGCACTGTGAAAGTTCCCAGGGCAAGTAGGAAAGTAGACAGGCACATTTACAGAATGCTTGATCCAAGTCACTTAAAGCCCTATAGGTTGTGAGGTGGGACTCCTTCTGAACACTGACAGGAAACCTATGCAAATCTCTAAGAATGAGTGACCCATATTTTCAGATTATAGTGGATTATATATTATATGTGATGCAGTGGAATACACACACACAACACACGTATATGTCACACACATAACACACACATATATCAGATTATATATTGAGCCACATAATGGATAAATAAATCAATTTGATTAGTCACAAGAAGCATTTCAATTTGATGAGAATAGAACAGAACATATAAGAGCACGTTACTTGGAATGGGGTGCTTCTAATGAGTGAGTGTACACTGGTGGGTAAAGCACCGTGTGCTATAGACTTCTCTGTCAGGCAAAATGCACCCACTGATGCAGTAGTGGCAAGCTGTTTAGGGGGTGACAACCATTTTCAGAAGGGCTTTGAAACCTGCTCCACAAGAGGGAACAGCAGCTTGGAACTGCAAACCTGGTCAAAAACCCCTGGTTACAGTGGTCACAGCCCCTAAAAGGGAACTTACTACTGATGTTTTGGTAACTGGGCCTGGAGTCAAACTGCCTTCTAAACACTGATGTTTATACTTACGGACTTTTGTAGCTCTTATCCTGGGTTGGAATAAGTTTCTTTTGCTGTGGAAGTACACAGACTCATAACTGCTCCAAGTACTGAGAATAAGCAGCTGTTGACTACTGCCCCCCCCCAGCAAACATCTAAATCAGCCACTCCAAGGCCCAGGGAACATTACTGAAGAGGGCCAGAAAGAGAATGAGAGCTGAGGATGAAGAGGAGCATTATAAACCTCTGTCTCTGGCTTTTACGTCCGGAACTCACAGCATCTGGGGCTACCTGCATAGGACACGCACACACAGTGACATAAAAGGAAGAGGGAGGTATGTATGCTGGGAAAAAGGGAATCATCAGGGTGGGGTGAGCAGAAGAGAATAATGGGGGTAAATATGATCACAATATACAGTGTGCATGGAAAAATGGTCAAAACTTAAAATGAATGATTAAAAACATAAAAATAAATGTAAAAGCACAATATATTGCCACCCACTAGTTCTAAAATTTACAAATCATATTTCACACCTTTATCCAGTAAGATCCCACCATGAACATATTTAGTCATCTAGTAAGAGGGTAAACCACATGTAGCAGTTGTGTTTCCAGAGTATATATGTCACCAGACACATTGAATGTTTGAAGCCAGGTGTCCATATCCTTAAAGCATCAAAACAATACACTCAAAGGGCTGGAACTTTTAATGACCAGATATGGCTCAGTCATAGCTGTAGAAGGAAATCTGTCCTGCTACCTTAGAACTTATTCAGAGAAATGTGAGCCTTGTTTGATAATTGATTTTCTAGCTTTGCCTCAGGGACACTGTCAAAAGTGTTCAATGTGATTAATACAGGAACAGTTCCCTGTGGGTACTTGGTCTGGAAATTAAAATTTTAATAAACTCCTAACAGGAATTACAGGTACAATGGATTAAGTTGGGTACATTTCTGTTTTCCTTGAATTGGCTAGTCAAGATTTGTTTTGCTTTTTTTTTTTTACTTTTAAAGGGCTAATAAATGAAATAAGCAATGTCACCATGTGCTCCATTACATCACTAAGAAGGCAAACAGTTCATGAGCCCAGGCCGCTGGAGAACTTGGCTGAAATTAATTCTCAGCTGGTTGAAGGCGCCTACCTGGAGTCCCCGCTTAATTTTCAAAAGCAAAATGTCTGCTTCCCAATGGATCTATTTGCATTTTTCCATTTCAAGCAAAATATATTCATAAAGTTCGAAAAAAGTTATCCTCAAGGAGGGAGCAGCAATTTGCTCTAGTGTTTCACTGCAAACATCCGCAGAGGGTGGTCCGCATTTAGCTTGTTGCGTGGGGAAGAAGTATTGAGCTGGGACGAACCAGTCAGTAGAACTGGGAACCTTGGCTTTCAGTTCTCAATGGCTTTTGCCTTGCTGTACAGTTTTGATGAAGTCCCCTGTCCTCTTTTTGCCATTTCCTTCATTTTCTCATTTACAAAATGAGAACAGTACCTGACTGTGAGAATTAATGAATCAATCATTTTAAATGGCCAAGATAAAAGTGCTTTAGATTCATAAGACGTTTTATAGGATGTAAACTGCTATCTTCTGAATGCCCCATATGTGCCGACTCTATTAAGCTAAAAAAAACACCAATGGTTTCACAGCAAATTATACTAAGTGCTTATAAATTCCAGAGGCAAATGCTGATAAAGGTTCTATAAACAGTGTTTACAATGACAGCCATGCAAAGAGATACAAAATAACACTCCACACCAGGTTTTCCAAAATAGGATTATTACTGAAATAATCTTTAGCTCCTAAACTGGCATGCAGGAAAAGAAACCAACCATGGTGAAACTTCTAGAACTTGCAGATCATCTTCCATTGACATTTGAATGTTAGATCACTACCAGGACTTTTGCCAATGGGTTTTCATTGTGCCATGATAAAAATAGGCACCGCAGAGCCAAGAAAAGCTCTGAAAACACAGACAATAGAAGGCCATGGGTTTTAGATTTCTTTCAAGTCTGGGAAGCAGTGCATTTTGAAGCGGCAATCTCATTTCTTCTGGGCCCTGTGCTGGGGAGGTTGAAGGGTATGTATGGTTTGACAATGAGTGCTAACCTCAAGCCTGTCCTCTTCCCACAACATCTAAGGTCAGTCCTTCTGAAATGTCTTTTAGTCGTAGAATGTAGGTAAGAAAAAAGTTCCTTGTAGGCAGACGGACACTGAAGGACCTACAGTGTACCCCAACCCACACTTACCCCTTCAGAATGCCTGTGGTTGGGCCATGTATCAGCCTTTTAAAAACCTCTCTAGACTGTTACAGTGTTGGTTGTCTGTGAGAAGCAGTAGAAGGGCATTGAGAGGAACATGGCCTGCACGGGAGACAGGGCAGGTTACCTCACTTTCACTGTTGCCCTAGGAAATAATGCCAGGAGTCAGCAAACTTGATGTATAAAAAGACACTTTTGAGTTTTGTAGGGCCATAGGGTCTCTGGCTCAGCTACTCAATGCACTTCTTCTGCAGCCTGAGATAATGAATGTATGCTATGCCTTGCAAGCATGAGGACCAGAGTTCAATCCCCACTGAAACCACATTTTGAACAAGCCAAGAATGATGGCACACAGGTGTAACTCCAGCACTGGGTAGTGGAGACTGGATGATCTAGTTCTGTGGGACTCTCCTGCCAGTCAACCTAGACTACTTGGTGAGGTCCAGACCAATGAGAGACCCTGTCTCACACACATATATACACACCAGTAAAAGACCTGGACACCTATAAACAAGCAATAAGTAAATGAAGGGAGAGTGGGCAGATTAGGTCCCCGAAACAAGCTTTGCCATCCTAATGTAAACTCTACTAAGTTATTTACCTATCTTATTACACTGATGTACGTGCATAAAAGACAAGAGTTGAAAATTTGCAGTGGATAGAATAAATGGATCCTTTAAAAGTGTTGGGTTTTTTTGTTTTTGTTTTTTGTTTTTGGTTTTTGGTTTTTCGAGACAGGGTTTCTCTGTGTAGCTTTGAGCCTTTTCCTGGAACTTACTTGGTAGCCCAGACTGGCCTCGAACTCACAGAGATCCACCTGGCTCTGCCTCCTGAGTGCTGGGATTAAAGGTATGCACCACCACCACCCGGCTTAAAAGTGTTTTAATATTAATCAATGTTAATCATATAGAATGTGGTCCTGGGGAACCAGTCCCATTACAAGTTTTACAAAGAGAAGTTTCTTTCAATATGCCTGATGAAGTTTGTAAATGTTAGTTTTGTGTTATGGGATGCAGCCATCTGCACATCTGGCACCAAGTCTCCTGCAAAACAACCAGCTGTGGCTGTTAAGTGGAAAGAAAAATGATGGAGAGGTGTCAAACCCACATGTGAACTGATGGAAGTTTCTAACCTGTGACCCTCTGTTTCCATCGCATGCCCACTAATCAGCTGTCACTTTTGGTTCTGAACCACCAAACCAAGTAAATTCCCACCTTCCCAGGCACTAATCAGTTGTCTTGGAAACTAATTGAGATTTGTTAATTTACATATTTTTAATACGTAGGTTTAGAACCCACTGAAACCTTCAATCTGGGAGCTCTTTCAACAGGTGACAGCATTCTGTATCCAGGATTCCAATCACACAGCTCTGAGAGTTTTGACAAGGAACACCTATCATTTTCATCAACAATATATTTATTTCAGAATATGTTACAAAGGACACACTGACAAATGCCCATTTTCAAAATGGCCCAGGATTATGTAACAGGAGGCTCTTGAGAAGCAGTTAATCATTTGCTCGTTGTTTAATATTTTAACTTGTACTAACAAACACAATCTATTGATGCATCAAAATCATCTGCTTGAACATATACAGTAATCAGCACTACCTGTACTTATCAGAAAAGAATTTGCAGAAACTAACAAGTAGCTTTTAAATTTCAGAAACACATTGGAAAAGTTGGCAAGAGAAAAGGAACAGGCCTCTGCATAAAGCAAAAAAATTGTATCTGTGTACCATGTTAAAGTACAATGGAAATGATACTATTTAAACAGTTGATTTGTTTTTAAAAAATATTATTATTACTGTGTGTGTGCATGCATATGTGTAGATGTCGGAGGCCAACTTTATGGAGTCAATTCTCATCTTTTACCTTTCCTTGGGTTCCAGGGATTGTACAGGATTGAACTCAGGTCATCCGGCTTGCATAGCAATTGCCTCTATCTACTGAGGGACCTCTCTGGCCATGTTTTTGAGCTCATGAGACAGCACTCATGTATCCCAGGCTGGCCTTTTACTCACGATGTAGACTAGGATAGCCTTGAACTTAGACTTCTTGTCCTCTTAACTTTATCTTCTGAGTGATGAGATTATATGTGTGTGCCACTATACCCAGTTGCTACGGTGCTGAGGGTATATAATACGGGGCCTTATGCACTCTAATTTAGTAAATAATGCTAAAATTAAGCTAGGCACAAAAGTATCACTGTTAGGAAGAATATGATAACATACTATGAAACACTGAAAGGAGAACAAGACATGAGGTTATGGATAGATGGCTCAGCAGTTAAGAACCTTGCTCCTGAGTTCTAGTCCTAACACCCACATAATGACTCACAATAGTCTGTAACTCAAGTCCTTGGATATCTGATGCCCTCTTCTGGCTTCTACAGACACCCCATGAACATGGTGCACAAACACATTCAGGTATAACATCCACACACATAAAATAAATACCTTTTTAAAAAGGAGAATGAGTGATAGTATCATTGACAACCCTCCCTGCTATGAGACAGTCATATACTCCCCATCGGTGACTAAACATGAAATATGATCAGATATCAGAGACCCAAAGCAATAGCTTCAACAACAATTCACCACATTATTAAGGTTTATTAACTTCCTTTTGTGAATGTGGAAAGCAAAGATGAACACTACACTAGAGCACCACATCACTTCTGCTCCGGTGCTCACTGCAGGCAGAATCAAAGACATAGAAATGAGAGTAGTATGTTGAGGGAATCTTCACATCCTTCTTTCTATACTGGAGGCTGACTCTGCTTACCAGAGTTCTCCTCAGCCTTCAGGCCTCTTAGCCAACTACCACCAGTCAGCCAGCCATGAGCATGAGATGAAATACCTTCCTCATTTTATCTCTTCTTCAGCTAGGTAAGATGCCTAGGGAGTGAGGTGGGGGAGAAGAGACCTCAGTATTTGGAAGGCAAACTAAACAAACAGAATCATCACATTCTCTTCCCAAACCACACAGACTCTTTAAGAAATGATAATAAAATGGCACAGCCATACCCATCACAACTTTCAAGTTATCTGTCATTTCACCTAAACATTCTTGACATCTCCTCCTATGTTATTAGTATAAAACAGAATAAAGGAAATCTGTCTCTCAATAGTGACAAGACATACATATGTCTTTGCCATTGACTTGAAATCTCAATTATTCAGTCACAAAAGATCTTAAAATTCAAATGGCTTCAGAATTCAGATCTGAAAATGGCAATAAGAACTTCATTAATTCAGAACTAAACATTCTTCACTGAATATAAATTTTAACGATTTTAGTAACATTAAAAAATGTTAAAGCTGTGCATGCCATTTTCAATGATCATCATAAGTATAGATTTTCCCCTTCTAAACCAGATACTGTGATCAGTGCATCCCAGCGGCTATGAGTCTGGTTTTCAACCAATCTCTGTAACATAAAGGAGAATGGTGCCAAAGAGCCCTGAAGGCATTCTGTGGTGCTCTTCATAATGCTAAAAAGAATCATACCACACAGAGGACTTAGTTGGATGCCCTTGGGATAGGACCCATTTGGAAGGGGGTGTAAAATAATAGGAGGAAAAGGGAAAAGTAAATAGTACCAACAAAATTTATCACTAGACTAAAAGGGAACAAAAATCAGTAACTTTTTCAGATGAGTTTAATAAAGAAGATTATGTTCGATCACCTTCAAAGGCCTAATGATGGAGGATAGTTTTAATTTTGCATTTCACTTGAGAAGGGAGATTATACAATTATCATTGAGGTTGGTGCCTGTTAAGAATTCTGGAAATGCACACAAATTGCAGTAATTCACACAGCTTACTAAAGCTAACAGATGGCATTTGCGGTCTATGCTTGAATCCCACAATGACCCTGCTTCCTGTCAGTCTCATGGCTAAGGAAGGTGGTTAGTCAGTCTTGGCTCTGTGGAAAATTAGGCCAGATAATTAATTGTTGTGGAGCTTCTCTGGGCACTGAGGGGAAGGGGACCCAGAAAACAACACACAGAATGAAGCTTCAGACCTAGTGTGCATCACCCTCTCTTATTCACCTGGCTAATCTTCATTATGTCCCAAGGTACACCAAAGAAACCAGAAGTTGCCTACTCAAATGCTGATCATAGATACCAGAAACACTTTCCTCCAAAGACAAGATGAAAATGGAAAGATACTATGCTAGGACAGGGAGATGGAATGCTGCTCAGGGGCCAAGAAGACCCTGAACAGTGGTTCTCTGCTGGGTTCCCCCTCAGTCTATTACTATCAGCCTACTTGGCCAATGATGTTTCTACAATGCTGCCCATGCTTTAGTAAACCCATGTGAAAATGGAGAATTCAGCTTGAGTCTTTAGTATGATGGCTCCCCTGTAACAGAAAACTATGAATCCTCTCAAAAAATGTTAGACATATCTCCCATTTATCTGTCATTTGTCATAGGTACATGAGCCCTGCCACTTTATGATGGGTAGGAAAGGAATCACTCCTCCCACTTTTCTGCTTCTCCAAATGTTAAAGTATTGAGCAGTGTGCCAGGCTTCCACCTACTAAATGCCAGTTCTCTCTGTTAAACCCTCATTGTAACAACAGAGAATTGATATGCGTCTATAATCCATGCGCTTGAGAGGTAGAGGTAGGGGGATAGGGAATCCAAGGCCATTCTCCCTTACACAGTGAGTTCGAAGCCATCTTGAGCTACAGGAGGCCCCATCTCATAAAAATAAAACACAAAAACAAGGGCCAGGCATGGTTGTGCATGCCTTTGATCACAGCGCTCAGGAGGCAGAGATAGGTGGATCTCTGTGACTTTGAGGCCAGCCTGGTCTACAGAGCAAGTTCCAGGACAGCCAAGGCTATTACACAAAGAAACCCTGTCTGGAAAAATAAAAGCCAACAAACAAAAACTCAAGGAAGTAAAAAATGTCCCCAGACTCAGACAGTCATGGCTATTTGTCCTCAAAGGGACAATATTCCAAGTTGACAATCACTTCCAGAAGCCCTAGTATTTTATAATCAGCGTCTTTCTGCATATCAGCTTTACACAGCTGGATTCTATCTGTAGATACCCAGCTTTCACTGTCATTTGTCCTCTGTGTCCCGCCTTATGCTTTCCACTGACCTCTGGCAATAAGCTCATTCACATGTCTTGCCTTCTATACCCTTGGGCATCTGCATATTTTTCTATTTCCAACTTACTCATCTTATTGTCTGGCACCCATGCACTACTGACCATTTTCAGCTTGCTTTCCCATACCAGTCACTGCCTTTGGTCTTCGCTACATCTTAACCTATAAATTCACTATACTAGATGAAATGACAATGCCTTGGCAGTGTGTCTTTAATTCATGTTTGGACACATTCATAGGAACAAATGGTCAATGAATAATTATGACTACACTAATCCATAGAGAATTAACCAAATAGCCTTTTTGTACCAAAAATTAAAATGCACATATGTACACACACATTTTTTTGGAGTTTTAAAATAAAACAAGGTTTCCAGGTTTCTATTTGAAAAGAAAAATGAAATTCAATTGAACAGTCTTTAGCCAAATTTTCTGGTATGCAAACTCTAAACTTAATCACACAAGACACTAAATAGTGTATTAGTCACTCGGCACAAGTTAAATTTGTAACTGTTAAATCTAGAAAGCCAGAATCAGAGAAACGACAGAATTTTAAAGCAGAATTAGTAATAGCATCTAATAAATATGACATGCAAAATGTGAGCTATAGAAAGCACTGATCCATGGTATTCACTCAGATGCCTGCGCCGTAAAGATAAAGCATTTTCCTTCCTTTAAGAATTCATTAATTGTGGTACATTTATGTTTCTTTAGGCAACCCAGCAGCTGTAGTTCCAAACACAAGCCTTTGAGAAATACATCTAAATGAATATTTATAAACTTTCCTCTAGCAATTATATTTAGCAACTATAGCAGATGCCTTTGCTTTCCCAGTGTTAGCTGTGTCGCTAATTAGAGTCCTTCTTTAATCATGCTGTCCTCCAGTCACTTGTCTCTCAAGTGGACCACCTACACACTCAGGAGAGAGAGATACACACAGATCTAACAGACCTATGGCCAAGTTTAAGAGAAAAGTCATGAAAGAAGCATGTATAAGCCACGAGTGCTCAGTGTTCACAAGCAAGCAATGATTGGTGCATCTGAAATTGAGTTTGAGTTTTTTTTTTTTTTTTTTAATGTTGCAAGCATCTCCAAGGGATGTTATCTCATTTCCCACTGGGTAATTCTTGTTCATCCTTTTCCTTCCCAGTTACTCAGTGTAGGGTCCACAACCACCAGACCAGGGCCAAAGAGACCTCAGCCTCAACCCTAAAACTGATTTAGAAACTGAGCAGACAAGCTTAAAAATGCATATTTTATTCTTTTTTAGATTCAGTTTATATATGTGAGTGTTTAGTCTGAATGTATGTATGTACACCATGTGTGGATGGTGCCCACAATGAAAAGAGAGGATCAGATCCCATGGAACAGGAGTTACAGATGGTGCTGGACAGTCATATAGGTGCTGGGAATTGAACACAGGTTCTGTACAAGAGCAGCAATTATTTTTAACCACTGAGACATCTTCCAGGCCCCCAATATACATATTATTGATATGACCTCCAGGCAGTATGTATACCAAAGATTTTCTTTTTGCCAATTCAGAGCTTCTTCCTCTAGGACAGCAGTTTTCAACCTGTTTTGTGGCTTACAATCCCTACAGGGGTTACCTATCTGACATCCTACATATCAGATATTTACATTAGGATTCATAAGAGTTGCAAAATTACAGTAATGAAGTAGTAATGAAAATAGTTGGGGGTCACCACAGCATGAGGAACTGTATGAAAAGATCACAGCATTAGGAAGGCTAAGAACCACTGCTCTAGGAGGAACTCTAAGCTAACTCCAGGCTGATGGGAATGCTTGGCTTTTGTGTTGCCAAGGTACAGTGGGTTCTCTTGTATCCAGGAGTACTTGGGATGTTTGTTTCCCTTTCATTCTGAACTACTGAATCAATGTGTCCTAGATCTATGAGTTTTTCCACTCCTGATGAAGAGAAGGTGATTAGTACTTAAGGGAATACTGCCTGCTTTCTCAAAGTAAAAGGTATATGTTTCTGTCTTCTAATTTGCCCTGCACTTCAGACATAGTCACGAAAGCTCACACATCAGCAACAACCACAATATTTATAGACACCTTTCGCTCACTGGTCCCGATTTCCATTTTCTGCTTTAATATGTTTTCACATTTCATTAACTTCTAGAAAGGCTCTATTTTAACTTTTGGAGACCAGGGAATTTTGAAAACTTCAGCGATCTTGAGAAGAACACAGAAATAAAAAACGGTGGGAAGTCAGAGTCAGGAATAAGATTTATATAATACAAAAAGAACTATAATCCACGACCACCGTAAACACCACCACCAACCACGTAAGCTAAAAGAAAGCAGTTATAAAACAGAAAGGAGAAGAAAGAGCCCACAAGCTTTATACTTTCAAAGGGCTCCAGTTTTTTCACTGTACTATGTAATTTACACAGAGAAAAAAAAACTCAAGCCTTGGTCTTGAGTCCTCAAGTTCTTTTTGGGCTCAGAAGAGGGTGTTGGATTGGAATGAAGGATGATTGTGAGTTGCCATGCAGGTGCTAGGAATTGAACCTAAGTCTTCTGCAAGAGCAACATAGTGCTCTGAACACCTGAGTCATTTCTCTAGCCCCTTCTAGGGGCTACTACACATCTTCAAATATTTGTTTTGTATGCCACATAACCTCTACCATAACTACCTTTTCTCCTCCTCCTCTTCCTCCTCTTTTCCTCCCCCCACCTTTTTACTCCTGCTCCTTTTGGTTTTGTTTGTGTTTTGCTTTTTGGTAGATCAGGTTTTATGTGATCTGGGTTGCCCTTGAATGTGGTGATATTTCATTTGTACTGAAATGTGGTGATATTTTATTTGCATGTTAATAAGTAAAGTTTGCCTGGAGATCAGAGGAAATAGCAAGCCATTAACACAAAAGTCAGGCAGTGGTAGCATATGCCCTTAATCCGATCATTTAGCAGGCAGGGTTTCTGTGCATTCAAGGACACATTAGGGAAGAGCCAAGCATGGTGACACACGCCTTTAATCCCAGTACCAGCCATAGAGACCTGGAGGTCTGTACAGACAGGCAGTAACAAGGAAGTGAAGTAGCTGGGCTAAGAGCCAAAGAGAGGGCAGAACAGCAAGGCAATAAAAGCCTAGGTAGACAGGAAGTCGTGGCATTTATTTTAGAAGCTACAGAGCTGGAGAGGTAAGGTGGTTGGTGGCTCTCGCTATTTCCCTGATCTCTAAGGCTTTCATCCCTATATTTGGCTCTGTGTTTTTTATTTAATAAGACTGCTTAGAAATTTGGCTATACTTGAACTCCTTTTTCTTTTTCTTTTTCTTTTTTTTTTTTTACATCTAGACTACAGTTTCTCCCTCTCCTCTTCTCCTCTTCCTCTTCCCCTCCAATCCACTCCTCCTCTGTTTCTGTTCAGAAAGGGTCAGGTCTCCCATGGCTGCTAACAAAGCGTGGCATATCAAGTTGTGGTAAGACTAAGCACCTCCTCTTGTATTCAGGCTGGACTAGGCAATTCAGTATGAGGAATAGGATCCCAAGAGCCAGCCAAAGCATTAGGGACAGCCCCTGCTCCCATTGTTAGGGGTCCCACAAGTAGACCTCAACTGTCACTCATATGTAGAGGGCCTAGGTCAGTCCCATGTAGGCTCCCTGGTTGGTTGTTCAGATTCTGTGAGCTCCTATTAGGCAAGTTAGTTGTTTCTGTGGGTTTTCTTGTGATGTTGACCCCTCTGGCTCCTACATTCCTTCCTCCCTCTCTTCAGCAGGATTCCCTGAGCTCAGCCTACTGTTTGGCTGTGGGTCTCTGTACGTTTCCATCAGTTACTAGACGAAGCCTCTCTGATGACATTTGGAATGAGTATTCACCAATCTAATTGCAGAAGAGGGCCAGTTCAGGCTACATACCACTATTTGTAGGAGTCTTAGGTGGGATCATCCTTGTAGATTTCAGGGAGTTTCCCCTGCATCAGGTTTCTACCTGGTTCTGAAAATCCTCCCTTTCTAGTCATCTCTTTCAGTACTCTTCCCCTCCACCCACCCTACAATCTGGTCCCTCAAGTTCCCATCCCCACCCACCCCCAGTCAACCCAAGGGATCTCTTTTATTTCTGCTTACCAGGGATATCCATGCATCCCCTTTGGGCCCTCCTTGTTACAGGATGTTCAATCATACCACAAGGACACTTGCTCAATTATGTTTATGGCAGCTTTATTTGTAATAGCCAGAACCTGGAAACAACCTAAATGTCCCTCTCCAGAGGAATGGATAAAGAAAATGTGGTGCATTTGCACAATGGAGTGTTACTCAGCTGTTAAAAAACGATGACATGAGGAAATTTGCAGGCAAATGGATGGAACTAGAAAAAGTCATCCTAAGTGTGATAACCCAGACCCAGGAAAGCAAACCTAGTATGTACTCACTCATAAGTGCATATTAACTGTGAAGGATAACCACGCTACAATCCATAGACCCAGAGAGTCTAGGTAACAAGAAGTACCTTTGAACTCCTAATGCTCCTGCTTTTGCCTTATACCTGCTGCAATTTCAGACACATACCACCATGCTTAGATTCCCGAATTTCTGTAGATAGCAAGCTTGAAAATAAGGCACAACTATATTCTACTAAAATGTTTACAAAAATACGCAATGGCTTAGATCTAGCCTGCAGGCCATCATTTGTCAGCCGCTAACACAAGCTCATCAGGATGCTGCTAACTCCATGCTTCATCCTTAAAACTGCAAACCCTCCATTTGTCATTCCTCTATCTCAGGAGTCCTGCCTTACATAACTTTGGAAATTGTTTTCTCAAAACCTATTAAAGTCCACCAATCTGCCCGATCACACATGTTCCATGCTCTTAACCTTTCCGTGTTCCCAGAGTGCAGAGAGCTCAGCAGCTTCTGATTTTTTTATTTGTTTTAAGATGTGTTAATTTTTTATTTTCTGTGTATGAGTGAGTTTTTTTCTGCATGTATGTACTAAATGCATTCATGTCTACAGGGGCCAAAAGAGGAAATTAGATTCTCTGGAACTGGAATTACAGGTAGTTGTTAGCTACCTTGTGGGTTCTGGGGATTGAACATGGGTCATCTGGAAGAAAAGTCAATGCTCTTAACCACTGCATTACTCTTAACCAGCTCCTGGATTCCAGTTTTTTTAAACCATTTAATTTTTTTTATTATTTTTAAAGAAACCTTTACCAAACAGTGTTTTTCCCCCTGTATTTTCTTCTGTTTTATAGTTTTTTTTCTTATATTAGGTACATGTTTCATCTTGAGGTTGTTGGGTTTTGTTTTATATAAAATGAGGTAAAGATCAAAGTTAGCATTTTCAGTTACCACGACTGTTTATTGAACAGTTGTTTTTGGAAACTGTTGTTTCTGAAATCTGTTGCATTCCATTGTTTGTCTTTATGTCACGCTGTCTTGATTATCATGGTTTTTAACTCTTGAAAACAGATACTGTTCCTGTTCCAACTTGGTACTCTTCCACAGTTGTCTTGCCTACTCTAGATCCTTTACTATTTATTTTTAATTTTTATTTTTTTGGTGAAAAGTATATGGGAACTATCTGTCCCAGGGTTTTTTTTTTTCATTTTTATTTATTTATTTATTTTTCTATTATCAGCTTGATATAGTATAAATTCTTATCCTAATAGTGATAGTGAAATGTTTCATTGAGGCTGGCCCAGTAATTGAGTAAATTATTACTTTCTTCTTCTCTTCTCTTCTCTTCTCTTCTCTCCTCTCCTCTCCTCTCCTCTCCTCTCTTCTCCTCCCTTCCCTTCCCTTCTCTCTCTGTCTCTGTCTCTGTCTCTCTGTGTGTGTGTGTGTGTGTGTGTGTGTGTGTGTGTGTGTGTGTGTGCCTGTGTATGCTTAGGAGGAGGAGATCAGAGGAGTATCAGATCATCTGGAGCTGGAGTTACAGGCAGTTGTGAGCCTGATATGAGTTCTAGGAATTGAACTCAGATCCTTTGCAAGAGGAATGTGTGCTCTTAACCACTAAGCCATATCTGTAGCCCTGGATTCCAATTTTTAGTGTGATTTTGAAGTTTTTTCAACTTCTCGGTGTTTTTGGTTTTTGGGTGTTTTTTTTTTTTTTTTTTTCCTTTCTTCCTCCACCTCTCCTAAGAAAATCTAATTATTTTCAGATCTCAGCCTTCCCCTTCCTTTGTGATGTGTCCTACTCAGGGAACTCATCCATGTTCTATACCTCCCTCCACAAAAATAAATAAATAAATAAATAAATAAATAGATAAATAAATAAATAAATAAATAAAACATTTCCTAAGATCTTCTGCCAGAACCCCAGCCCTGGGCTTCCTCCTTTTCTTTTCTGCTGCATCCTCACTGCACCCTCACTGCACCCTCACTGCACCCTCACTGTACCCTCACTGCACCCTCACTGCACCCTCATTGCACCCTCACTGTACCCTCACTGCAGTCTCACTGCACCCTCACTGCAGCCTCACTGCAGCCTCACTGCAGCCTCACTGCACCCTCACTGCAGCCTCATGCAGCCTCACTGCAGCCTCACTGCAGCCTCATTTATCACTGATGGCTCTTTGGCCTGAAGTACCACACTCTGCGGAGGCAGAGTTACTTTATAGCGTAAGGCCAACATAGGAAAACATTTGGTCTCTTAAAAGCATACATAATTGCAGATAGTCTGTGATTAGGATGAAGAAATCAAAGGCCTAATGATGCTGCCCCTCCCAAAGATGAAAGAAATGCATAAAGTAAAAGCAACCTATTTCCAGTAATGAATTATTCATCAGTTTTCTGGATAAAAATAACTAAGCAAGTAGAAAAAAAATTTAGAAATCTTGAATTGACCAGAAAGAGGAAACCATAGAAATTCGTGGAACATATTTTGGGAAAAAAATAAACAAATATAAATGAAAATATCCATACTAGATTTAAACCATGGGTTCTAATACAAATTAGACAGTGTACAATAAGGAATTAGTAAACTGAAAAATAAATTGGAAGAAATAATTGAGACTATAACATAAAGAAACAACATGTTGGTTAAATACAGAAGAAAGGGTCAAAGATACTGTGGTGGTTTGAAAAAAAAAATGTCCCCAAAAGGGAGTGGCACTATTAATAGTTGTGGCCTTGTTCGAGTAGATATGGTCATGTTGGAGGAAGTGTATCACTGTGGAGGTGGGCTTTGAGCTCTAATTTCATTCAAGCCATGCCCAGTGAAACAGACCACTTCCTGTTGCCTGCAGATCAAGATGTAGAACTCTCAGCTCCTTCTCCAGTACCACATCTGCTTGCATACTGCTGTGTCTCACCATGACGATAATGGACTGAACCACTGAACTGTAAGCCACCACAATTAAATGTTTTTCTTTATAAGAGTTGCCATGGTCATGGTGTAGCTTCACAGAAACAGACCACTAAGACAGCTACAAAGAGACTAGCTCAAGGATTTAACCTACATTTACTAGAACACTCAGCAAAGGGAAACTATGAATAAATAATATTCTATCCTGATATGACAAAAGACCATAGTCTCAAGAAGTACATAGAAATTAATGAAAAGCAGAAAGTGCTGACTAAGCATTCTCCATCTAAAACGTTTTAGACCAGATGTGTTTTGATTATGATTTTGTGGGGCCTGGGGGAAATCTAAATCTATATAATGAGATATCCTAAGGATGGGAAGAACTCTAATCATGAAACTCATAGATGTTTCAGACACACCTGCATATACAGATTGAATACACTATTTTATTTTATTTTTATTTTGTTTTTTGGAGATAGAATTTCTCTGTGTAGTTTTGGTGCCTGTCTGGGATCTTGCTCTGTAGACCAGGCTTGCCTCAAACTCACAGAGATCCGCCTGGCTCTGCCTCACGAGTGCTGGGATTAAAGGCATGTGCCGCCACCACCCGGCTTTGAATACACTATTTTAAAAGTTTAGTTATGTTAGAAAGATTATGGTGTGGAATTTTCTACTTGTAGCACAATGTTCAGTATGTTTTGGACTTTGGAGTATTTCAACTTTGTGATTTTTAGATTAAGTTTCTGAACCTATATAAATGAAAGACTATACCAAAGAGCATAAATGAAATGAATATCTAAAAATATACATATTCCTAAAATTAGTCTGAGTAAAAGAGATAGGATCTTCAAAGGAAATATATAGTTACACTTGAAGTTGACTTCTCCACAATGGAAATCACAAGCTAGTGGAATAACACTCTTATGAGCTGAGAGATAATTACCAACTTAGAAAATAATCCATGAAATATCTTTCAATGGGGAAAGCTCAATGTGGCTCAGGGCTAGATTGTGCCAGACACTAGGATGAACCTCTAATACCACCAAAAAATGAAAGCAAACAAAAAAATTTAAAAATAAGTAGGAGGGCAGGGAGGGAGACAATCAATATACTTGTCTACTAGTATGAAATTGTCAGAGAATAAATACAAAATATTTTTAAAATTTTAAGAAAGACAACTGGGCCAATATAAAAACTTATAAAGCAAATTAAAGTAAAACATGCTCACTAATAACAAAGGAAGGGAGAGAGGGAAGGAGGGAGAGAAAGGAGGAGGGAGGGGAAAGGAAAAGGAGAAATAAGGAAGGGAGGGAGAGAAAAGGAGAGCAGCATTGACTCATGAGTAAAGATTGCTCATTCTTAGCTCCATATGAATGCAATTTTACACTGACCATATCTCCAGAGAGACTACTGATTTCAGCTTATGATACTGATGTTTGTTCATTGGAACATGGGCAGATGGGATGGTACCAGATTCTGAATTGTTTTTCCCTTGTTTCCTTTCATTCTCACTGAGCAGACTGACTAGGATCAGAACCAGGAAGGAATTATGTTGACATTGTTCAGGTCATTATGTCCAAGGACAGTGAAGGCTAAAGTGTAACACTCCCTCTGTGAGTACCAGCTTACATCTCTGATCTGATCAATGAATCCTCCATGAGGGTAACAGAGAGACTGAGTGAACAGACCAGAGAAAGTCTGTCATGTGGAGATGCAGCTTGCCTGAAGGCTGCTCTCAGGCATCAAGTAAGGCAACAGCATGGTTTGTCTACTGGAATTGGAACACAGTGGTTTGTGTCCAAAGCACATACTCTCAAATATCTGGCCAGAATATCTGAAAACTTTATTCCTTAATTGATTCAAGAAATATGCCATGACTGCCCAATGGTTCACCAAGAAGATGCTCTCCACCCTCCTGATATGTAGTCAAACAAGGAATCAATAATGAAGTCAGCTGTGTGTGTCTCTGTGTGTGCATGTATATATATGTGGGTGTGCACTTACCATAGAGCACATACGGAAATCAGAGGACAACTTTAGATGTTAGTTCTTACACTTGGTCTTCTTTTGAGACAGGGTTTCTTTGTGAGTTTCCAGAGATTCTTCTGTCTCTGCCAGCTACCTCCTCATAGGGATGCTGGGATTTCAGATGCTTGTCCTGTGTTTCAACTTTTACATAGGTTCTGAGGATTTGACTTTTACCCAGTGAGCCATGTCCCCAGCTCCAAATCGGTTACTTTTCTAAACTTTTTTCTCACTTCAAAAACATCTTTATTGTTAAACAACAATAAAATGCAAACAAAGGTTGAAAGACTTAAAGTAGAACAAACTGGTAACTTAGACATAAGAGGGGAAAATCCTATTAAATCTCAAGCCTTAACAGGTCTTATTCATGGCCACTTGTTTCTATAAATAAAATTTTATTAGAACACTTTTGCTTATATGCCTACCTATTATGCTACAACAGCAAAACTAAATAGCTCTAATAAGGGTCATATAGTGCACATTGGCATACATGTTTGCCTTTTTGGTCCGTTCCAGAAACTTTGCTCTATAGGATATTAGGGAAGGATTATTTCAGATGTAAGTAAAATGCTTATAGTTTCTTTTCTAAAAGATTTTATTTTAGTTTTAAATATGTGTATGGGGGGTGGACAGGCATGAGCATATGAATGCAGGTGACTTCAGAGGCCAGAGGCGTTAGATGCCCTGGAACTAGATTTACCTAGAGCTGTGAGCCACCTGATGTATGTGCTGGGAAGCAAACGCCGATTCTCTGAATTATCAGTATGCACTCTTAGCGACTGGATCCTCTCCTTAGCCCCTCTGCTTTCGACACACAGCCAAATCTTGAAGCACTAGAGGGAAGACAGTGCTTTGATATCTGGGGTACAAGACTGCCTCCTACAGCTTGCTAGGTAGTCACCCAGTGCAATTATTAATAAGACTAAGCATTTATCTTTTTTATTAAGCCATCTTTTTTTTTTTAACTCAGTAGATGCCAACATAGCTTCTCTGCCACAGCACTGCCTTGGAGAGCCAGGAGTAGAGCATTGCCCTGAACAGTATATGTTGTCCCCAGTTGTTTCCTAATAGCCAGTTGCCTTCCTGTGGGAGTCTGGTCCCTTTCACCCAATCCTGTACTGTCTCTCATTGCACTCTACTGTTCTATCAAGACACTGAGAAAGACTGCCAATAGAGCCACTCCTTCAAGGATGTATGTTTCCATCCAAGTGCAAAAGCAAGTCAGCCTGCACAACCGGATAGAAAAGCACATTCCACAGGACCCAGCAGCACAGAGATGCTGAAAAAGCCATAGAAACAGACAAATGCAGTTGGCCCTCTGTATATGCACATCCCACTTGGTAGTCAACCAGACATAGTTTGGAATATAAAGAAGACACAAATGTCTATACTGAGCATGCATAGTTTTTTTTTTTTTTCTGGAGTGGCGTATGACTTATTTCTTAAACAGTACAGTATCACTTTTCATGTAGGATTAGGTACTAGGAGTAACAAAGACATGGTTTGAAGTGTATCGCAGGATTTGCATGAGATACGCACAAATATTACACACTTATATAAGGAATTTGTGCATATTTGGGCTTCCATATCTGCATGGGTCCTGGAGCAAATTCTCTGAGCACACTAAGGAGCAACAGTATCTTGATAGAGTAGTTTTAGTAACAGAATCCAAATGACCTTGCAAAATTAGTTAGCAGAGATGAAAATTCTCTGGCCATAATGAGCCTAAAAAGAGAAAAGCAATCTTCCCACAACTACAGACTTAGGAATCTTCTGGGAAAAAGATGATTTCTATGTAAGCCCTACAGTGACCTTGGTGATAATGGATTTGTTTCACTTTCTCAGGGTGGAGGGGTAGCTCTGTATAGAATGCAAGGAGGATGCTAATGAGATGCAGAGGAACACAGAATACAAAGCATACCCAGTTGACTCCTTGTATTGCTGTGGGTGGGAGCAAAGGAAGCAAATGTGTAAAACATCTGAGATAACTGTCAAAGCTTTAGACACTTGTGAAAAGCATATGGTATGCAATGCAGTATGATTGTGTCCTTCTTTGAAATACTATAGTAACATACATATACACATGATCTCATGTTTACCTACACTTGAAATCTCAGGAAGCTTGCTAATACCTCTCTCCCCTCATTCCTCATCCATTGTTCATAAAGCTCAAGGTTCTGTCTACCTCTCATGTGCTCCATATTTGTCTCTCAGCTATCCCCAGTGGTCTCAGGGCTGGCTCATCACCCTTCCACAAAATGATTACAAAGATTTTCTTTTAGCTTTCTTGGTTTTTGTCCCATTTTTATCTTTGTGGTGCATTCATGCTATGTAGTGTATCAGTCTTAAGTTTGTAGGTCAATGAATTTTTACATGTATTCAGACTAGTTCCCAATGACCCCAAGCCACTTCCCTGCCAATATAACCTCCACAGGTGGCCCCAGCAATTAATTAACACCATTAGCTAGCTTGGCCCATTTTTGAACTGTATACAAATGGCATATTTTTCATCAGACATTTGCTCTTTGCATGTCTGTGACTGTCACCCAAGTATTATTACAGGGAAATAGAATATTACTTTTTCTTTCAGCTACATTCATGCAATGGAACTATGCAATTGTTTGGTTATTTAAGTTGTTTGAAGTTTAGGGCTATGACAAAACAGTTAGGGGTCTTTTATGTCTCTAACTAAATGATCTCTGACTTCCCTTCTCTCTTTCATCCCTACTTCTCGCAGAAGCCACCAAATTACTATGTCTATGGAAAAGCTGTCACTGTAGGACTCATATGCACAATAACTTTTTGCTGGCTTTTAAAATAAAACTAGCATTCTAATTTCAATAGTCAAGTGTTTCCAGAGCTGGGCAGATGGCTCAGTCACTAAAGTGTTGGTGGCACAAGCATGAGAATGTGAATTTGATCCCCAGAACATATATAAAAAAGCAGTCATGGTGGTGTACACTTGTATTCCAGCACTGAGTAGGGAAACAGAGACAAGGAGATCATTGGGGTTCACTTGGCAAGCCCCAGGCCAGTAAGAGACTGTGTCTCCAAAAAAATGATAGACTGTCTCCATATACACATGCATTCATCTATATGCACCAATACCTTACAAGCACAGAGAGAGAGAGAGAGAGAGAGAGAGGGATTAGCAGTTAGCAGCACAATACTGATTCCTCTGCTTTCTTCACCATCAATATCTGTGGAACTTAATGAAATAAAAGGCACACATTTTCTTCTCTTTCTTTTTTTGTTCCTGGAATCCCATTTGGAAAGTAAATATTTACTTTTGTTAATTATTTAATGCCTTAACAAGTCAAGGATTTGTGAAAGACAGAAGGAAGAAAATTACTTGGATGATTTTCAGTTTGTGGTTAATTTTAATAAAACGGGGATTTAAAGGACATTGACTTTTGTGAGCTTAATGAATGAAAGAAAAGAATTAATAAGAAAGGATCAGCATACATTCTCATAATAAGTCACTTTATTATTTTCTAATACATGCTGGTCACAGCAAAATCTTATCATAGGATCTACGTGGTAATGAGGAAATCATTGTCAATACTCTGTGCACCTTGCTCTCAAGGAACTTATAATCTGGAGCTGAGACGGTATCTTAGTCTGTAAAATGGTTGCCATACAAGTACACAGGGCTTAGAACTGATCCCTAGAACCCACATAATAGCCCAGTGTGTTAGCACAGGCTTGGAATTCCAGCACTGGGGATGCAGAGCCAAGAGGATCCTTGGTGCTAACTGGTCAGGTAGCCAACTCAGCCAGTCCTAGGCTAATTAGAGACCCCATCTCAGTGAACAAGATTGACAATTGACTTTCACATACACATGTGCACACATGTTCATGTATTCTCCTCCACCCACACATGTGAACCAAAATACATGAGCATTCACATATGTAAACATTGTAAATGCAGGCACACGCATGAGCGCACACACGCCTGTAATGCCAGCACCTATGGGTCTGAGGCTGGAAGATCAAGGTCAAGAATAGCCTGGGCTACATTGTAAGACTCTCAAAAACAGTAAAAAAAAAAAACAAAATAAAGCCAAGAAGGAGGGGGAGATGAAGAAATAAAAGAAAAAGAAAAAAAATGGGATAAGAATAGAATAATCCATGTAAAAAGTGTGTGTGTGTGTTTGTGTGTGTGTGTGTGTGTGAGAGAGAGAGAGAGAGGGAGAGAGAGAGAGAGAGAGAGAGAGAGAGAGAGAGAGAGAGAGAGAGAGAGAGAGGGAGGGAGGGGGAGAAGGAGAGGGAGAGAAAGAGAGATGAGAAACACAATATTCTAATTGTGGAACTTTCTGTAAATACATTGCCTTTGTCAATCTATAGCTCAGAGTAGCATATTATTAGCTAACTTCTGATGAGTTAGGTTTTTTTTTTGAGTTCTAGAAACACAATGTACCAATAAATGATCTAAACTTCCTGTGAGCATATGAAGCAGAGCTTCAGCTGAGGACCTTAGGTTCCCATATGTTCTAATTCCTACACTTTCCAAGCCATCTTTGTCATATAGTAAGCAGCCCTATGCAGGTATTTGTAGACATGCTTCTAGATAGAATTAGGGAAATATTTTAATCATTGAATCACTTCAGAGCTGATGAGGACACTTCCACACATCTCTAAGGATTTCTGTAGGGGAATTTTGACTGTCCTTCTCTGGGGGACAAATTTGGGATAATTTCTAACATTTTTCTCTTCAATATATCTCTAGAGCCTCCATTCTGTCATATGAGGATTCCCTTTAAGCATTTGCTTCCATATCTGTGTAAAAAATCAAGCAAAAATTCATTATATGAACTATTTTCCTGCAGAGGAATTATATTTAAATTTGGGTTCACAACAAATCTTTCTATAAATCATGTTTCCTAACTCCCCAAAACTTAGCAATGGGCTACAACTAATTAGTAAAGTGGCAGAGTAGGATCTGATGTACAATGTTAATATTTTATTAAGAGCTACCCAATTAATAAGGTTCTCTATGGCATATTGTATTGTTCTACCAAAAATTATAACATGACTTCACCATGAATAATTCATTTGGTATGACATGCATCAACTCAAGATTCGAAATTGCACACCAGCCATCTATATTTTATATGTAACTATAAAATAAAATTTTCCCAGGGTGGCTTCTTCCTCCAGTGAATGAATGACAGGAAAGACAGAAAGGCAGTATTATAACAGCTTCGCAGGACAGCAAGAAGCAATGGACTGCTCTATTACTACCAACAATGAACTATAATAGGAAGTCTATACTTCCCTTCCCCATTCTGACTTATTTTCTTCCCTGTGATGTCTTTGGGGCCAAGAAGGGCATGAAACTTGTATTACTACAGGCTTACTATGAAGCAGTAGTTCTCTACCATGGGGAATTCTGCTCTTAAGTAATATTAGGCAATGTCTAGGGACAACTGTGAGGAGGGAACTGGTATCTGGTATGTAGGAAACAGATATGTTGCTAAACTTCTAGCAGCCTTCAACAATCTGGAGCTGTCAGCACTGAAGCCAAGAGCCTTATTAGTACCAAACATTGGTGTTTTCATTGTGCAAGGTTTTGGCATAATGAAGCACAAAGTCATTCTTAGTGTCCCATTATTAAAAGTAGCATCTTAGGACATGGTACGTTATTTAGGGCTGACAGCTTGGTAAATTGGCATAAATTCTGTTGCTGCCTATATGTATGAATAAATAACTCTCATATCATATTCTCAGGGTGTAGATGTAGAGACTTTGCTTTCTACTTACCAGTAATCCAGTTCAGTCTTAACTGCTGTGTAGACCTTTCTGTTCTTAGGATTGCGGTCAGACTTGTGGAGATTTGAACTTGAGTACACACATCTTATCTGGAAAATCCTGCACTTTTCTTTTATTCTTTGATGCTGCCTGTTTAGAGTTTTACTCTGGCTGAGTATGCTTTCAAAATTATCCTTTCCTCTTCAGTGAGCAGAGCATTGCCACCATCAGCTTAAATTACCAAAATTCTTCTCTTTTTAAGAAGAAAACTATCTCTTCTTAAACACCTGCTTTTATTTGGAATTATTAACATTAAGCCAAGCAACAAAGAGGAACAAAATAACAATTGATGACCTAAATAACATTTCTTTAAGACTATTATTTCACATGCTTATGGTGTACTAGTTAAAAAACAGAGAACAATCTAATCTACATATACAAATGTGTGTGTGTTTGTATTTCATCACCATCAAACATAAACACAATTTCACAGTTTCCCTAAATTTGAGGGTACTATTTTAATAAGCACATCTACCACCTTCTTCAGGTAACTAACTAATGAGAAAGAATACACCAAACCTATGGTCTTATTATGTATTAAATCTCAATTAATGCCATCACTACTATAACTTTTTAATTCAGCCTGCCTTCATGTATGCTGCCTAGCCTGCTTGAAATAAAATTTCATTTTGTTTCTCTAGTTAACGTCTTTTGGGAAAAGGTTTGACTTCAATTTTAATATACATAATATATTTTTATTTGTGTTCCCCTGTAAGAGTCTCAAATCTTGAATCAGCATTTTATTGCTAGCATTGAGGAACAAGATTGAAATTCTTTATAAAATGAGCCCATCTGTTTATAGAATCTTACCCATGGGACAAGCTGATTCTCATAAATGCTGTTCAGAAAAAGGTGTCCCTGTAGTCTTTCTCCTTTCCTAACATCTTACAGTATATTACACAGGACTTTGAAGACCTTTATCTAATACATATACATTCCTAGTATATACTAAGTAAGTAAATATTACTGAATATTTTATTTGCCCTGCAAAAATATGGTTTGGTGCTTACACATATGTATCTAATGGCTACATGCAATAATAACAACAACAATAAAAATAAATTATAAGTTATGATGAAAAATTTGAGTTTGTGAAGCTTTGGATATATTGCATACTCCCCAAAAGCCTGTATGGAAAGTGTGGTGGTTTGAAAGAAAATGTCCCCCATAGGGAGTGGCACTATTAGGAGGTATGGTTTCATTGGAGTAGGCATGGCCTTGTTGGGGGAAGTGTGTCACTGTGGAGGTGTTTTCCTTCATAAGAGTTGCCATGGTCATGGTCTCTTTTCACAGCAATAGAAATTCTAAGACTGAAGTTGGTACCAGGGACTAGGGCTTTTGTTTTGTTTTGTTTTGTTTTTCAAGACAGGGTTTTGCTGTGTAGCTTTGGTGCCTTTCCTGGAACTCACTGTGTAGCCCAGGATGGCCTCAAACTCACAGAGATCTGCTCGCCTTTGCCTTCTGCGTGCTGGGATTAAAGGCATGCACCACTACTGGGCTGACTGGGGTATTCTTATGATAGGCCTGACTGAGCTTTTCTTTGGAGGAATTTGGACTCTGGTATTTTGGGTTAGGAAAACAGTGGAAGCATGGAAAAGAATTTGAGTATGTTGCCTAGAGATCATTCTTGTGATATTTTGGTGAAGAATGGGGCTACTTTTTGCCCTTGTCTGAAGAGTCTGCCTGAATCTAAATTGAAGAGATTTGGCTTAATTCCACTGGTTTACTAGTGTTAACTCCAATGAAGATATATAATGAAAAGGAATAAGATGAGCAAGGAAAAATACCAAATGTACAACTTGAAAAGAAAAGGAGCATTAGGAAGTAGAATGGAGCTAAGTCCGGTGATCAAGGAGATAAACAAATTAAGAAAGGAAATAAAGGGTGTGGTAACCTTAGGGCAAGATCCCACCCAGCTAAACTTCCAACTTATAAAAAAGAAAAAAAAAGAATTAAAAGAAATAAAGGAAAGCTTAGAGCCGGGTATACTGGTTCATACCTTTATTCCCAGCACTCCAGAGGCAGAAGCTAGCAGATCTCTGAGTTTGATGCCAGCCTGGTATACAGATCCTGTTTCAGGACAACCAAGCTTGGACAGTGAAGGAAACCACAGAAAAAAGAAAGCTGGTGAAGATGTAATTGAACAAGGGGGCCATGTTCCAGCCCCAGCAAGCAGCAGAACTTGGCAGCTTCAACCATGTGGTTCTGGATTTAGAGTCAAATATTGAAGAAAGGGGCTATGGAATTGTTGTCTATGACTAAGAAAAACCACTGAGGCCAGGCATGTGTCAGGAGTGTCCCTGAATGGAGGCCTAGAGAGGTCATTGTGTGAAGCTGTGAAGTTGAAGCCTGGATTGCCTTAGAGACCCCAAGATGTTAGAGATACCAAAGTCATGGGATACCTCTCGAGGAATGTTGCTAACAGGGAATGGAACCAGCCCAAGAGAAAGAAGTGTGTTGCAGTCAATAAATCTGAAAGGAGTTGGAGATCTGAAGAGTGCTTTGACATCAGACATAGAGATGCAGAGGTTGAAGTTTGCCCAGCTGGTTTTCAGTCTTGCTTTGGTTCAGTATTTCCTTATTATCCTCCTTTTCCTCCATTTTGGAACAGTAATGTATATCTTGTACCATTAAATGTTGGAAGTGTATGTGATCTGCTTTTTTATTTTGATTTTATAGGGGATTACAGTTAAGAGACTGTATGAACCTTGCAAGAGACTTTGAACTTTAGACGTTTAAATAAGTTTAAGACTTTTGTAGACTATTGATATGGCTACAAATCTATGGGGGTCAGGGAGTAGAATGTGGTGGTTTGAAAGAAAATGGTCCCCATCAAGAGTGGCACTATTAGGAGGTGTGGTTTTGTTGTCATAGGTATGGCCTTGTTGGAGGAAGTGTGTCATTATGGGGACAAGCTTTGAGGTCTCCTATGCTCAAACTATGCCCAGTGACACCTTTCACTTCCTGTTGCCTATGGATCAAGATGAAGAACACTCAGCTCTTTCTCCAGCACCATGTCTGCCTACATGCTCCCATGTCCCACCATGATAATAATGGACTAAACCTCTGAAACTGTAAGCCACCCCAATTAAATGTTTTCCTTTATAAGAGTTTCTGTGGTCATGGTGTCTTTTTACAGCAATAGAAACCTTAAATAAGACAGAAAGGAACTTAAAAATGATTATATAAGTTTATGAAACTGTAATAAGTGAGCATTGGCATCTTCTTAAACAGTTTTATAAACATACATTTTATAAGTTTATCAAATATCATTAATATTTACTAACTTGTTTGAAACTATGTGACATATGACACAGAGATAAGGAATAGACTTATTGTACAAAAACTGTAGGTGTGACCCCAGTAAAAAGTGAGTAACATCTGGACGTGAAGATAGTTCATATTGACATCATCCTTCTATACACAGGAGAATCCCCATATGTACACTGCAGTTAGTATTTCCTTAACTCTAATAAGAGAGTGGTATTTCATCTAAGGTTTTGTGATTATCAAGTGAGATGTGTTAAATGTAATAGATGTTATATGTTGCCCCACAACCTAACACATATTAGATAGTCAATAAATGCTAACCACCACAACAAATTATCTAAAAAAAAAAGAAACAAATATCAGTGAGTAATGGAGTTCATAGGCAAAACAGTCTAGAGAAAATTTCCAATCATCATATAAACTATGAGAGTCAAACAAGCTGTGTTAAATGTGTGACTATATATATCCCAAAGAGTTAACATCCTCCAAGTAATATGCTCCTATCAGAAACTAATGGGATGCTCAACTTCCCTTCTAAACTGTTAGTGGTAGGAGCAAAATATATGGAATCCTTGTGTTGTGTCTGCTTTCTTTTTAGCTGAGTCAATTTTGGTGGCTTCTATATGGGCATGGATCTTATTCTTAATATAAGTCATGTTCTGCTACATGTGGGAGAAGCCAGTGGGCACAAACCACACACAGTAAACTTCTCTGTGTATAAAAGTCATGATAAAATGTGCCATGTTCATCCCAGATGAAGGTAGCTATACCTTTAGCTCTCATCCTAAAGCTGAAAGGATCACATTCAGCCTCAATTATTACATATCTGTAGGAGGTATAGCACTTCTTATGGATATTTAACAAATCAGCAGAATTTTATCTTGAATAGTTCCCTTAGTATCCACTTACAGCAGAACTATAAGTATCATTTTCCCAGTGGGCAAGTGTCCTTGAGAAATGTAACATGTGAAACTAACAATTAAGTAAACACAGTACTGCAAGATGTGTGTGTGTGTGTGTGTGTGTGTGAGAGAGAGAGAGAGAGAGAGAGAGAGAGAGAGAGAGAGAGAGAGAGAGAGAGAGAGAGAGAGAGAGAGAGAAATATGAAAACAACAAGAAAATTCTGACAAAAACTTCAGCAATCATTGGTTGGAATTTTTTGAAGAGTTGACACTAGTTCTTGCAAGCCAGACCAATGGAGGAGAGGAGGAGAAAGCAACCTGAAGAAGAACCAATGCTGAGAACCAAGCAGAACATCTGTGTCTTCTCTGGGATGACTGTGGCAGGGGATTGGAGTGGAGGCATTGGGAGAAGCCGGGGAAGCAGGGTGGAGAATGAGTTCTTACAGGCTCTGCCAAGGGGTTCGGACTTCACAAGAAACCAATGAAAGGCCTATGATGGTTACAGGAAGGGAAGCATACTCAGAACTGCTCGTCGGACCAGTATGCTGCATGGCTGTGGGTAAGTGTGGCTGTACGCTGAAGGCATAATCAGTCATTGATAACGGTGGAACGTGCATATACAGCAGTGTGCACAGACCAGGAAACCTTTACAAGGTGAAGCTGCAGGCCTTCTAAGCCAGTGCAGTGGAGAAGAGAAAGCAGATAAAGACCATTAAGGCTTTGGCTAGTGGAAATCTAGAGGATAGGAATAACCCTGCTACCTTCATGGAATGCACATGAAGTAGTACAGCCAGGCCAGCTAAGGGCATGGCTCAATTACAGGACAGGGCAGGGCAGCAGGGCTGGAGGAGGCTGCATGATAAAATGTGCCATGTTCATCCCAGATGAAGGTAGCTATACCTTTAGCTCTCATCCTGAAGCTGAAAGGATCACATTCAGCCTCAATTATTACATATCTGTAGGAGGTATAGCACTTCAGGTTGCAGTTCAGAGCTTCTAGTGGCCCTGTGGCCCTGGCATCCACTCATCCATTCCCAATCAAAAGTAAAATCAGATTCCATGTCACTGCAGTTAGAATAGCCATTATGAAAATACTGATAGTACTTACTGATGGAGATGATAAGAAAAGAGAACCTAGCTTTAGAAACTGTTGGAAAGGCTACAGATTAACAAAGATACTCTGAAAAACAATGTGGAGTTCTCAAGAAATTAAAACCAGAACTTCCTTGTGATCCAACCATACCACTCCTGGATATATCTGTGAAGGAGATAAAATTGGTATGTGAAAGAGACATTGACCCTGCCATGTTTACTACAACACTATACACAGTAGCTAAGCTGTAGACTCAGCTGAGTTCATCAACAAATGAACTCAGTCAGGACCATGCTGTACATATATGAAATGGGGCATCTATTTTATCCATAAGGAAGACTGGGATCCTATCATTTGTGACAAAACAAACAGAAATGGAGGAAATCATGTGAAGTGAAGTCAGCGAGGCAGGAAAAGGGAGGCTCATAAGACTCAGGATTACACCTCTAAGAAAGATCCTACATGAGATTCAAAAGCCCTTCCCCAAGCTTATGCAAACTGTAACAATCCTAGAGATGAACTGCCCTGCAAGCCACACAGAAAGCTCTGAACATGCAGCTTTCATGAGTCAGCACTCATGCTAAGGTAAACTTCTTGGTGATGCAGATGCTTTTGAGTCATCTATGCTCTTTTTAAATAACCTTTCACCAATACTCCTTTGAGTAATCTCAATAAACACATTAAGCTAGGCATTGCAATTGTTACTTTGGTCACTCATGAATGCTCTATCTCAGGTAAATAGACATTTTTTTCACATCTCCCTAGGAAAGTCATAAAACTCAATGTAGAGCAGAGAAGATTGACATGAAAGGGAGAACAGCACAATCTGTGTTCCACAATTATGTGCAGCACTCAGTGAGATGCCCTGGACTATGTGCAGCACTCAGTGAGATGCCCTGGACTAAGCAATACCTAGTAGATGTGCCTTCCACAATCCATCTCCCTTTTTCCATTCTTGAGTTCACCAGATGACCACAATTCATTTGGGTTTGATGTAATTGAAGAGAAAAGAACTTTACTAGGGACATTGGGGTATCAGATGCCAACAGGGATTCCTTGAGAAAGGATATTGGCAGGGTTAGTTGAATCTACATAATTCACAAAGTTAAGCAATTGTGAAACAAGTAAAGTAGGTAAATAGCTACAAACCTGAATTTTCAGAATTTCCAGAAACAGCTATAACAACTTGGAACCATCTTGAGACTACATGGTAGATCTAACTCATTTCTTCTATACCAGAAGTTTTCTCTTGTTTGATGCTGTACTTTATAATCTAGGCTTGCTGTCTTGGGAGCTTCAAGAAAATTCTGTCTCTTTCTTTTTTTCTTTCTTCCTTCCTTTCTTTCTTTCTTTCTTTTTCTTTCTTTTCTTTTGTCAGAGAGCTAAGTTAGAGACACATGCCATCATGTTTTCTGAGTATCCAAACTCAGGTTGTCAGGATCACGTGGCTGGATATTGTATCTGCTGAGCCATCTTCTCAGTTTAAGGAAAGGGTTTTTATCCACTACAATTAACTTATATGTATTTTGTTCCATGTGCCACATAATCTTTCAGTCACTGCACGTTGTTAACTATGAATGAAACATCCTTGCAAAAGCCAAACATATGAAGATTCTACAAACTGACTGACTAGAAATTCATGATTGTAGAGAGTTGGAATACTACAGATGAAAAGCCAAAATTATCTTGTGCTATCTTTAGTTCCCTCAATGGCTATTTATTTTCCACTTCTGTTTCTGATGGAACATCCTTTCAACTACCAATCAAAGCCATTGAAATGTATTAGCCTAGCATACCAGTTGTTTACAGCAACCCCAAAGCTGTGATTGTTATCACATAGGATCTGGGACCTATAGCAAAGACATCCTGGCTTTGGTGTAGCACCAATATATTTGGAAAATGCATTACTTGATGAGGGTTTTTCCTGTGACTATAAAAAGTTAATGTGACCACTTCCATAGTAGTCATTAGTGGCAACCTGAACCTGTGTCCCCGAGCCATGATCTCTCATATCTGACTCTGAATAAACTATTCTTATTCTTTTTGAGGTGAAAACTGTGTTTTGGGTTGACACAGCTCTTGATCCAGTGTGGGACATCTACCCACCAACCCAATAATTCTCCAGAGTTTTCTTGAGTGAAAGCAGCAGGAAATATTAGATAGAAGGATTTAGAGTGTGGAAATAAACAGATGGGAAATACAGGATAGCCTCGAGAAGGCCTGGAACTTTTTCTAATGGGCCCTGACTGTCTCTGCCCTAGGATATTTATAGAAACTCCAATGAGTGGAGCAAAAGACCTCCCCCCAGCACAGCCACTCAGGCTCGTGGTCCAATCATCCTCTCTATGCAGACCTGCTGGTTCCATTATGAACCTGAAAATGGGATCCCACAATCCAGTAGGGAACAAAACTTACTGTACATTCAGAAGCTAAAGTAATGTCCCTACAATCCTTAAGACATGGAAAAAAAGGGACACTAGTATTTGAAAGTTAAAGTTCCAGGGCATTGGGAGGGTGGTTTAGTTCATAAAGTGATTTTTGCACAAGCCAGAGCCTGAGTTCACTCTCTAAAATCCATGTAACAAGCCAGGCACAGTGTGAATCAACAAGTGGTACATGCTGTGATCTCAGCACTAGAAATCTTGGGATAGAAGGAATGCTGGGGCTCAGCCTAGCTGAAATGGTAAGTAACGGTCTCAGTGAGACACTGTGCTTCAAAAATTCAGGTAATTAGCTCTTGAAGAATGACATCTAAGGTTAACTTTTGAGTTCCAAATGCACGTGTGCATGCACGCTTCACACACAGTCATTCACATACACATACATTCACATATAAACATGTACAAACACACAGAAACTACAAAGAGCTAAAAAATTAAAATGAAACTTTGAAATATATAAACAAAGAATAAGATCAGATAAATACCAACTGCCCACAAAGAGGCCAAACCTTGCTAGTTTGATGAGAAAGAGCTAGAAGACGCCAACACATGCACAGAGAGACAATCTAAGGCAAGAGCTTGTCCTCTGTGATAGACATGAAAGTAAGACATGAACAAAGTGAACAAGAGCTAACAGCCACACATATATTTAAACAATAAATAGGTGTAGGTTTGGCATGTGCTCACAATGTCTATGTCATTTACCTTCATGAAAATTCTCAGAATCTGTTAACAGCTCTTTCTCAAAGGTTCACTACAGCCAAAGACAAGTCTACAGTGGCTATAGAATCTAGGGAACAGTCTAGAGTGGTACACAGCAAACCAGAGGAGCCAGGAAGCATCCCAGTCTCACACTCTGCTGTACAGCAAATGTTGTCCTGCAAAGATGACCAGGTCTCTTGTATATCCATAACAAAAGAGCCTGGTGCAATTAAATGTTCATGTGAGACTGCAAATATGCCTCATTCAGATTCTAGGCTCGCAGAGACGGCCTTTCGATTATTTGGGTTCTCCTGTAGCTTCTCTGCGGGGAGCAGGGAGCAGGTCAAGCTGATCTGAACCTCCAACTGATTGCAGAGTTCTCATTAGACTTCTATAAGCTGGAAGTCTGATTATAATTTGGCTTCTCACATACTTTACCTATAGGGAAAATAGGTGTTGACATAAGAAAGTAAACATCTCAGCCTGTATGAGGATGGTATATTTTTTATGGTCAAGTCATACAATGGCACTTCAGTAGAAATCTATATAAATAATTTGCATGTTTACATATATAAATGAGATATGTAAATTTGTACTTTAATTCCATGAAGTTGATTAACAGGATTCCACCCTTGGGAGGCCAATTTATACTCAGGCAGAGGATCAATTCTGATTCTCACATTACGAATTTGAAGGCCCATTGCTTCATTAGGGCTATCACCCAGCCCTTTGTATATGCTTATTCATGAAAGGATGTTTACCACAGACTGTATCAGGGAGGGGGATAACTAGGGGAATATGGTCCCTTCTCTAGTGGAGGTACCTTCTCCAGTGGGGAATATCCTCTATCTTGTAATCAGAAATTAGAGCAAGGGCAAAAGGATAATTCACTATCCTGTAAAATCTCTCTCTCTCTCTCTCTCTCTCTCTCTCTCTCTCTCTCTCTCTCTCTCTCACACACACACACACACACACACACACAGTCAGAGTTAACAGACTCCAAGTAATGTGTGTGTGTAATATATATAACATAAGAAACACCCATTACAATTTTTTTCTCTTCTTCCTCCTTCCCCACCCCTCCGTGTGTGTTTATATATTAACAGTTAAGGATTTTAACTACATTTTGCTTGAGTGTTTTCTCTTTACAACATATTCCCAATGATGAACAAGTTTAATTACCTACACTAGACCATACCATTTGTTTTCTGACTCCTATTGTGACACTTGCTTTTCAAAGAGATATTTTGTTTGTTTATTGTTTGATTTTTAAAGACAGTCTCACTATGTAGTCCTAGTTGGCCTGGAACTTGCCCTGTAGACTAGATTGGCCTCAACCTCAGAGATTCACCTGCCTCTGCCTTTCTAGTGGTAGGATTAAAGGCCTGCATATCACATCTGGTAGGTTATTATAATGTTATCATGGGCTTTACAACTTACTCTAAGGGATTCCAGAATTCCAGGGCTTCTCTTCAAGGCTATCAAACAGAATGCCTTCTGAACCCTACCACTAATGTCTGTTTCCAACAGAGCAGTTGGAAAATAGCCTATTTGAACAGAGAATGCAATCCTGAGGGGAAGAAGAAGAGAGAGAGAAGGGTATAGAAAATGTGAGGAGAAAACTTGACAGTTCAAACAGACTCTACCACCACATATCAGCACACATCTGCAGACTTACTAGCCTCTGCTTTCCAGAAGTTCACTGCACCACTTTTTTCTTTTCTTTTTTTAATGATTAAGAAATTTTCTGTTCATTTTACATACCAATCATAGGTTCCCCTTCTCCTCCCTCCTCCTGCTCCCCAGCCTCTCCCCAACTACCCCCCTTTCCCACCTCCTCCAAGGCAAGGCCTCCCATGGGGAGTCAGCAGAGCCTGGTACATTCAGTTGAGGCAGGTCTAAGCCCCTCCCCCTGCACCAAGACTGTGTAAGGCATCCCACCATAGGCACTGGGCTCCAAAAAGCCAGCTCATGCAGCAGGGACGGATCCTGATCCCAGTGCCAGGGGGACCCTTAAGCAGGTCATCTAAACAACTCTCTCGCCTATGCAGAGGGCCTAGTACAGTCCCATGGAGGCTCCACAGCTCTTGGTCTAAAGTTCATGAGTTTCCACTACTTTAGTTTGGTTGTCTCTGTAGGTTTCCCCATCATAATCTTGATGCTCCTTGCTCATAGAATCCCTCTTCTCTCTCTTCGACTAGATGCCTGGAGCTCAGTCTGGTTCTTGGCTATGGATCTCTGTATCTGCTTCCATCAGTTACTGGATGGAGGCTCTGATGACACTTAGGGTATTCACCAATCTGATTACCAGAGTAGGCCAGTTCAGGCACCTTCTCCACTACTGCTAGTAGTTTAATCTGGGATCTTCCTTGTGGATTCCTGGGAACTTCCCTAGCACCCTGTTTCTCCCTGTTCCCTTGATGTCTCCCTCTATCAAGATATCTCTTTCCTTGCTCTCCCACACTGTCCCTATACCAGCTCAACCATCCTGTTCCCTTATGTTCTTGTCTCCCATCCTCCACCCTCCGTTGCCCCACCCCACCCCCAGTTTACTCATGAAAATCTCATCTATTTCCCCTTCCCAGTAAAGCAAAGGATAACCAGACTACAATCCACAGTTCCACAGAAGCTAGGTAACAAGGAGTACCCTCAGAGGGACCTACTGTATCACTTTAAGGGCATCTATAGTATTCTTCTCCAAGAGACTATTAATGGAATTGAAATTTATTGACAAATGAGTACAATGTTAAATTAACATTATGTATGGAACACAACTAGGTTTGTAAAATAATTTCTATGTTGTTTAATATAGGATACAATTGTAGAAACACTTAATTTATAGCACAATTACTACTAAAGTATTACATAAATTTATAAGCATTTCCACAGGGGTTCTCAAGGCAGATACTTAAAAAGTACAACAGATGGCATGCCCTAAATTCAAACAATATTATTTAATATTAATTCTGAAGTCAGTAGCCTGGCCTTATGTAACACAAGGCAGTTGATCTTAATTTACTAGTCTTTCTTGCACAACAGTAGCCACCCATGGAAATAAGAACAATTTAAAGAAAGTAGAAGAATTAAATCACTGTAGAAAGAATCCAGGTTTCAATGTGTATTAGAATGGACAGTGACACCACTAGCAAATTAAGGTATAATTCTCTCTTACCATTTCAAAGAATGAACAATTTGCATATTTATGTTCTGTTCTCCAAGATGAGTTGGATTTCCAACCGTTTCTCTTCTCCAGACAGTAATTTACATCAGATACCAACTGTAACACTACAAATGGACTCCACTGAAGTCTATTCTCCAGATCAGCCTCTCTACATATAAATCCTATTATTTATCTCCAGCCATGTTTCTTTTAACCCTATATTCTTATTATTGCAAGCACAATGCTTAGCCTAAATGTTTCAACATTGTGGAAGTATACACTCAGATTAACCAAAAATAGAATTACAATTCCCATTACCAACAGATAATGCTCAGTAATCCTAGCATACATAGACACTCATAGAGAGAAAAAATATGTATTCACAGTTACTAGAAAATGTCATCAAAATTATATTCTACATCCCACAGTAGAATAATGGGATATGCAGAGGAGAATGTGTCCAGGATGAAAGAGATACCAGAAAAAGTCCAAGGGAACTCATCCAATGGAAAAGAGTGGGAAGAAGAAAGCAGTCCCTGACATCCAGAACTCTTGGCACTTCCAGTTGGGACTGATATTCTTGTGAGCATATTCAGACAGCAGCATCAGACAACCTGACTCATTTCCTTAGTAGATCAAGACAAACAATAGCACTCTGTCATTCTGACCAAAATCAGCAAGAACATTGTCCAAACCATATAAATGTGCAAAGATCACCCTAACTGGCTAAAATGAGTGACTGCTGCTTCTTCACTGAATAACATTGGGCTTGATTCATTATTCCTCCTCATAGATAAGATTTATAGGTCTATTTGTTAATCCTGTCTATAACCATAGGACAGCCTCTACTTGCTAAAATATCCAATCTAGATCCAAGCGCTATTTTTTTTAACTCTCCACAATTCATTGATCCACAGCTCAGAATCTAACTTTTGCAATGCTTTTTTCCTGAGACACTCCATGGTTCTCTGTGCCCTGTGTTCTCCCTCATTGCAAATGGGCGATACACCCAACCTGCTCATCTCCAGTCGTGTTCTTACTCACTCTCTGAAAGCATGCTTTTCTGCCAAACAAAGGCTTATGAATTTTTTATTCTCTAGGCAACAGAGAGCACAAAGAGTTTTTTGGACAGAGAAGTAAAATAATAAGTGTGGTTTAGGAAACTAGCTCTTAGAACAATTCAGTGATGTGTTGAGTTAGAAAGCTGCTGGTATTCAGACTGAGGAGGACACAATGAGCTGCAGCAGAAAGTGCCATCAGGATGGAAGGAGACTTGTGATACGTGTCCAAGGTAGAAGTAAGAAGTGATCAGTACAGCCTTAGCTATGAGAATAACTGATGCCTATTGAGAGAACTGGGTGAGCTCTGTCATACTGACTGAGTTCTGGGGTGCAAGCTATAAGAAGCAAGGCCGGGAATGTGACTCAGCTGGCATACAGCAGGTACAAAGCCCTATACTAGATAAAATTGGATATGATGGTACATGCCTGTGATTCTAACACTCCAGACCTAGAGATTGGAGGATCAAGAGTTCAAGGCCATCCTCGTCTGCATAACATGTAGTCATCCTTCATGAGACCCTGTTTTGAAAAGACAGAAGAGGAGGAGAAGAGAAAGGATAGCCTGAGGAAAAAGAAAAATTAGGGCTAGAGAGACAGCTTAACAGTTAAGAGAACCCAATGCTTTTGCAGAGAACCCAAGTTAAATTCAGGTGGCTCACAACCACTTACAACTCCAACTCCAAGGGATAAGAAGCCTCTGGGCTCTGAAAGCACCTGCACTTACATGACATGCTCAAATAGACATACCATGCATACACACAATGAAAAATACAAAAAAAAAACTTTAAAAAAGATAATTAGTAAAACTTACCATTACAAAGTTGTTATTGCTGTGGATTATCTATATAAAATAATGCCCTGAATTTGAAAACATAGATATGGAAAGTAGAAGGAAATCAAATGCCAAAATTTCTAGAGCAATTAGCATATAAATGACATCTGGAGCCAGGATGAATAAGATCTACCCAGGACAGAATATACTATGAGACCCTAAAGGGAGCCATGCACAATCCTTGGGGGAAATCATACCAGCAAAGAACAGTATGAGAGTGCAAGGAAACATAAGATAAAATGAAGAATGGAGAAACCAAAAGACAGAAGGAAGGATTCAAAGAATAATCCAGCAAAGCACAATACTAAAGAGTCCAAGGTAAAGTGAAGAGACAGAAATCAAAAGGACAGAAAGTTTCAAGACTTAGCAAATGACAGACATTAAGATGTGGTTCAAGGAAAATAAGGATAAGAACCTGGTCTTTGGACTTGTTAAAGAAACTTGGTAGAAAAACCTTTCAGATGATGTGTAACAAAGGGGATAGGAAAATATGAAAGGCTTTTCTTTTCTGATGCAAGAGGTAATTTAATCATGTTGACTGGCCATGGGGATACAGGGATCTAGAAAGATTATGCATTTGGGAAGACACATGATAAGTAAAGTCATGAGATAGCAAGAAGAGAATCATCAGAAGGGTTAGCATCATAAAACAGAGGCTACTTTTTTCCAAAACAACGTGTAACAAAGTAAAGAGCCTATCTTGATGTGTTTAAGGGAAATTTTTCCTTCAATTTCTCTGTGAAATATAAGGCTATCTGTAAGCACATGTGAGTGTGAAGGGCAGTAGAATGGGGAGAGTCAATATGAGATCATATCAAGCAGTGTCATATAAGCTACACATGCATCTTTCCACTTGAATAAAATTAAGTCTTGAGTCATTACCCGAATCCTGTTCAGAGTTAGGATCAGATTAAATCAGGCAGTTGGTAAATTCGTTATCACCTCAGTTGCTGTATCACATGAAGCCAGTGAGTGATAGCTCTGTCTTGCTAATGCTAACACTGACAACCACTCGATTTTCCTGAGGGAAGCGCCTCTGTTTGTTGACTGTCACAGGCATCTCCCATGTCTGGGTACTTCTTGGATACTATGTAGAAATGGAATGCTGAACTTGAAAGAAAATGGCCATTCAAGAATGTTGGCTCCTCTTTCATATCAAAATATGAGTGCTGAGGAGTTGGCTCTGTGGTTAACAACACTTGCTACATAAGCTTGAGGACTGAGCTTGAAAACTCAATACCTATGTAAAAAGCTGGCTAAGGCTATGAGTGCCTGTAACACCAGGGCTGGGAGTAGTCAAGTTAAGACAGTAGGATCTCTGGGGCTTCTGGTTGCCAACTTAGCTCAAGTTTCAATGAAAGACTCTATTTCAAGTAAGTAAGTCTGAGAATGATAGAGTAAGACACCCAATTTCCTCCTCTGGTATCAGCGTGTTTGCTCTCCTCCCACACGTTTATATTACATGCATATAATATACATACATGAGCATTTTCTACTACCTCCCAACTCTGCATTATGCCAATTAATGTCAGGGTCTCCTTATCAAGACATGGGTGTACATGTTGCTTTTAAACTTCTCTTAGGAAATGCTCTAGATATTATAGTTGAGTCTTGGCTGAAGATCACCATATCTTCAGTGAGACATGGGGTTGTTTAGTGTTAATTTGAGTCTTCTTGTGGGCTGAATGAGGGATTTCTTCTCTTTTGTACAACATTCAATTGATATGCTTGGGAAACTGTGAAAATAAACAACTTTTAACTATCTACCCGGCTTATGGAGGTTTTCCTAGCACTTTGTTCAATCAGTTCCTCTCCAAACACACCCTTCAGGCATCACCACTGGAGACGTATTCCAAGACACTTGTCTGTTAAAATTAGGATCAGAATTTCTGTGCCATACTGGCCAGCATCTCTGTTGCCCAGGCTTTCCTCAGGATTTAGAAGGGGACAAACATCAATGTGTGTGAATAAATTACTCCATGGATGAGAAATTAGTGAAATATTCTTTTTTAAATGAAGGAAAAAGAGTATTACTCACTCAACCCTAATAGAAATAAATGCTTTTCCAAGTCAACTGATAAAGCACAGCATATTCTGCCCAGTATTCTTTATTCATTACCAAGGAAGACCGCTCTGAAATATAATAGAAATGTGCCATCTTAGCAGAAAAGAATTCTAAAGAAAGAAGGGGAAACTCCTGTGTACAATTAAAATACTGAGATGAATTTGGAAGCCAAACTACCCTAGGGTAGTGGGGCTTTCACATTGCTTCCTTTTGGTACCAGGAAACAGAAACTGTACATCTCTATGATGTACTTGATTGTTATGACCAAAACTCCAGCCAAGATGCCCAAATGTTAGCATTATTTTTAAAAAGGGGGAATAATTTGGATGGAAATGTCTGCTGTTTCAGAAAGAGATCCTATCACCCTTCATTTTCAGTACCAACTCCATCTTAAGGCAGTCTCGCTTCTCCAGGTGAGAGGTGATAGTTTTGGAACACACTCTTGGGTGGCTTCTCCCATGGCTAGATTCCCTTTCTTCTCTGTTAATAGGATTTTGAGTTTGTTCAGTATTTGAATGGCATGGTACTCATATTGTGTGTGTGTCACAACTTGGTCTAAAGCAGTCACTGTTCAAAGAGATACTAGGAGTCTTAAGGAATGAATTCTGTGAGAAGAGAGACAAATGAGGAGAATCCTACTCCTTGCATCTGAACTTGCACTTTTTCACAGGTAGGCATGTTCTTCAATGGATGGTAGCCACCTGTGCTGAATTAGAAGCTAAATGCTCTTCTGAAGCCCTGATGTCACTGAGCAAAGTAATAGTAACCTCTAAGTTCCTCAGTAATTGAGACAATGAAAGTTTTTAATATTTTCCACAGCTAACTGCATTCTCTTTGTTTGAAGAAAAAAGTCCCCTAAATGATACCACGTTTTGCTCTATTAACAGTAAAATATTATTTTTAAGTCCTCATCTAAATCATACCTTCAAAAGTTCTCAAACCCATCTTTACTGATCGTCTAATAATCCAACAAAATTTAGATCACCTACACAAACATTCCAAAAGACTAAAACTTATGGACCCCCACACTTAACAGGTGGTTCCTAAGTCTTGATTCCTAGCAGTGCAATTTTGTGTTTTAAAATCTCTTAGAGTATGGTATTTCTCTGCTGTTCAAACTCAACATGCATACAGAGTCCTTACAGAGGGGCATTTGATGATCTCTAACTATGTATCTAGTTACTCTACCTCTGCCTCCTGATAAGGCTCTGAAATGTACCATGAATATCTTTGTCTCTAACTAACATTTTTTATTTTGTCAGGCCATTTCTTCTACTGCCCAAACCCATGTCCAACAAGAATCTGTATTTGTTATGTGTCTTACTGTTGTGATCAAATACCTGAAAAAATCAGCTTAAGGAAGGCTGCATTTATTTTGACCCATACTTCTAAGTACAGTCTTTATGCTGGGGAATTCATAGCTTCAGATGGCTAGTTACATTGCAGCCATAGTCAGAAAGGAGAGGGAGACGAATGCTGGTTCTCAGCTCACTTTCTATTTTATTCACTCAATGACTATACATGGAATGGTGGCACTGACAGTTAAGGTGGTTCTTCCCACCTTAAGTAATCTAATCTAGTGCATCATTGACAGATATATCCAGAAGTTTGTCTCCTAGGTGATTCTATATACTGTCAAGGTGGCAGTTAATATTATCCTTCACTCAATCCTTTGGGCTTTGTGATTCTCCTTTATCACTAGTCTTTATCTACTAGCGCCAGACCAGCTTGTCTCTCCTCATGGAATCCATATCACAGTGTTCTCTCTTTAACTGTAAAATTATGCATTTTTTGTCTTCTCCCAATCCTCCACCCTTACTACAATCATCTTCTTAAGGATGAGTGTGGTAAACTTGGTGAGTATTGAATAAGTGAACAATGTTAAATGGACAAGAAAAGTAGATGGGCATATTTACAAATCCTGAATCAAATGAGAAGCAACAGATCATGTGAAAATGACCCATTCTCCCATGTGTTCTTGACTTAGGCCAAGTCAGAACTGATGCATCCAGGATCCATGGTTTGCTATGTAGAATTCAGGTTCCCAGAAGTCAAGTTCATCACAGCCGTGTAATGTCCCAAAAGGAACCACTATAATTTTCTGTGTTCATACAATGAAAACCATATCAATGGAGCTTTTGATTTCATTTGTTTAGAGGCCATCCAAATAGAACACTCGGCTTTCTGAAACCGCTACATTCATTAGTTTTCCAACCAACTCACTCTTGACAGTGTCTACATAATAACAAATTCCCTAACAATGACCCCAAGCTAACAATCTAAGAGAAATTTTATCAAAGGAGTAAGAAAATAAAATCCTTCATATTGGACTGAAAAGTGCAGAGAAGTTTGTACACATATCCCAACATACTGCTCAACACAAAATGGCAAACTTATTTTAAAAGTGAAAAGTGTGCTTATTAAATGTTATGAAAACATCACAGAAGTCACAGAGTTCAAAGGGACCTTTCAGATTCAGTGCCTCAGTTTGGGAACAGATTGTGCACTGGCACAATGAGGGTGCTACTCATGTTTTAGATGAGGAAACTGGCTTGCAATTATGACTAATATATGCATACATGTATTCATCATGAAATGTGTGTAGATATATTATGCACATACACATGATTCAGAGGAAAATAATGGTGAGAATGTAGTACAAAAACAATAATCCCCCCAGAATGCAAACAATTACCCCAACAAACCTGTCAGCAACACTTGTGCATCTCTCTCTCTCTCTTTCTCTTAGTGTGTGTGTGTGTGTGTGTGTGTGTGTGTGTGTGTATGCGTGTGTGTTTGTGTTTGTTATGTGATATATCCAAATGTCTATCCCATCACAGGTTCATGTGTTTGAATACTGGTTCTACAGGTGGTAGCACTTTTTTGGAGGTTATAGACCCACAGAGACATGGGACCTAGTTAGTAGATAAAGGCCACTATGGGTGTGCTTTTTCACATTGTAGCTTGGCCCTGCTGATATTGTCAAGATGTGAGGAACGGCTACCTCATGCCACTATCAATAGATCTGAGACTTGACATGATGGACTATACCCCATGAAATGTTGAGCCAAAATAACCTTTCCTACCTTGTGTTGATTTTGTCAGATATTAGATCACAATGAGGAGAAGTGTGTGTGTGTGTGTGTGTGTGTGTGTGTGTGTGTGTGTGTGTGTGTGTGTGTGTTTTACTGTTTCCTGCAAAAGATCATCTTAGTAGGAAAAGGATTGTTTACAATCTGTCTCACTCACAGGAAGACATTTATAGGTTTATTTATTTATAGTACTATTGAATATAAAGACCAAAATAAGAAATTTCTCATATCAGAGTCATTGTCAGCATTATCCCAGATATGAATACATAGGATGGTGTGTGAGAATTAGGATCTGATCATGTGCTATTCATACCTGGCTGGTACTTTGGCTGCTGAATGCTTAACTTTTATAAGAATCAAATAGAAGAAAAATGATTCAGAATAGAGAATAAAAAGCTACTGAACATGTATATGTTTTTCTATTATCTTTCTTTAGAATTGTATTACAGGGTCCCTTGTTTAAAATATTTAGGTAATCATAGCTGGAGAGATGGCTCAGCAGGTAAGAGCACTGGCTGTTCTTCCAGGGGACCTGGGTTCAATTCCCAGAACCCAATATGGCAGCTCACAACTAACTGTAACTCCAGTTCTAAAAGATCTGATACTATCTTCTGGCCTCCTTTGGTACTACATGCATGTGATGTATAGACATATATGGAGCCTAAACATTCATGCAAATAAAAAAAATTTAAGAAAAGACTTAGGTATACAAGAGCCTTTTGAACTCCATATTCTTTGACCAATTCTTTATAGCTGAAGGGGCTCGCTCTATACTCAACCATTCTTTCCTTTCCCTGTATATACAAAATGCCTAAGCAATTCACACACACACACACACACACACACACACACACACACACACACTCCCCATATCACATTAACTGCCTGAGACCGTTTCTCTCATGTCCATTTGGACAGAGATTTTGCAGAATTTCTTAAATTGATGCTAAGTAGAGATTTACAACAAAGGTCCAAAAAGCACACAATTTTCTATGTGAATTGGGGGTTTGGTCAAAGAGTTATTTACCAGACTGATCAGTCAATGAGAGGAAAAGTATTAGCAAAGAAGCAACAAGTGTTTATACACTTATAGACACATCCAATGTGTTTTACCTTTTAAGTATTCACTAAGGCTATTCTGACTCTGAACTTTCAACTACAACAAAATGAAAATTTAAAAAAAAAGATGATAGTTATGTTAAGCTGCATTTGTTAAGAACCTGGCACTTGTCACGGGCTGTCCCCCTGAAAGCTAAAATATATCTCTGTACAATGAAGTAAGTTTTCTAATGGCTCAACTAAGATTCAAGAAGACATGGTATTTTCCCACAAGTGGCAACTGATCTCAGAGACTTGAGAAACACTCATAGAAATAAGGATGTGTTAATTGCAAGCCTCTCTTATCTTTTCATTAAAATCAGTCTGCCCACTTGGCTCTCCCTTACCCTCTGTAGACATATTCATCCTCACAGCACCAGAAGAGACATTGCAAGTGCAGCTTTGTTGCTTCAGAAGCCCACTGATGCTTCCCTTGGGGCTCTGTAACTTAATATTGTACTCAGTGAAACCAAAAGCCAATAATCCTAAACAAGCTTTTAATATGGTATGGGCCAGTGTAGTCCAATAGAACTTTCTACAGTGACAGATATTGAGTACTTGAAATGCTGCTCAATGTTAATGAAGTTATATTTAAATTCAGTAGTCACCTGTGGCTTATGGCTGCAAACAGTGTAGGTACAGACCTGGGTTTGTTAGAAAAGTCTGGACCTCCTCATTACAGACATGTCCTGATATTGGGAAGTATGTAAGCTCAGTGTATGTGTGGTCAATTGCTGAGCCAATGGTAAGATACTGTAGACCATGGAGGCAGCTGTAACACAAGTGGTCCCTGCCACGTAGGTATTTTCTGATTCCTTGAGTTTGATGTTGGCCCCTTGATGTCATCCTTTACACAACTTAAATATCCCCAAGCTCTACTCTAGTAGAGCTCAAATGCCAAGAAACATTTAAAATAACAGAACAGAACTTGTTCAAGGTTAGTGTTTCTTGGGAGGCATATATACTTGTGTGTATTTGTGCATGTATATGGAAGCCAGAGAAAGATACCAAGTCCTGCTCTATATTATTCATCTTACTTCCTTGAAACAGGGCTCTCACTGAACCTGGAACTAGGCTAGTAGTCAACTAGCTTCAGGGATTCTGTTGTCTCCAGCACCTTAACAGTGATGGGGTCACAGTTTCATGTAGCATCACACCTGATATTTTTACATAATGGCTAGGGATTTGAATTCAGGTCCTCATGCTTGCACAACAAATGCTCTTTGCTGAGCCACTTCCTTAACCCACGAAGTTAGTTTTTGATTCAGTCATTGGTCTTATCTGTCACATGGCACATACTATCCATAGACTCAAAGCAATTTTGCTGTGTATACTCCTTCATAAATGCAAATTTTCAAAAATTATATTTTATAAGTGCATTAAAATTATAACAAATATCTTCATTATATATTAATACCTTTGTTATAGCAAATTAATTCAATATTGTTTTGAGTGCTTGAAAGAATTAAATGTATTGTGATCATCTGTCCTTGAGATTGTCAAAGAAGGTGGAGCTGGCCACTTGCTCTGTCCCCTTCGCTTGGGCCTGGGCCTCTAGTTTTCTGAGATCTGTGATTTCTAGTAGCCCTTAGAGATGAGTATCATGGAACACCCTATAGTCATGAAAAGGTGATAGAATTTACAATGGAAGAAAAGACAGCTAAAGATACTTGATATGGGCAATAAAGTCCAACTGCTAACATCTGAATTAATTTGTTTAAAAAGTAGTCACCCAAAGGACTGAATATATCATAGCAATATTTCCACACTGATGTCCATTGCAATATCAGTCATAATAGCTGAGTTATAGAGTGAATCTGGGTGTTTATCAACAGAGGCATGAGTAAAAGTTATGTGTGTGTGTGTGTGTGTGTGTGTAAAATTCAGCCATAAAGAAGAATACAATTACATTATTTACTTCAAAGTGGATACAACTAGACATTATCATATTAAGGGAATTAAGTTAGGCAGAGAAAAACAATATCCCAAGTTTTCTTTCATTTATAGAAAGATACATAAAATCATGTAGGAACATGTAACAAAAAAATAGAAGTGCAGTTGAATGAATGAAGGCGATGAATGGCAGAGCACATGAGAAAACAGAGAGCATGTATAGAGGGAGGGAAGAATGTTGTAAAAGTATATATATACATTTATGGAAATGTCATAACAAAACCAAGTACATTGTGTACAATGAGTATATAGCACATCATTCACAAATAATACTGTAACATCCACTTCTTGGGCCTCTTAACTCATGATCACATCTATAGTAACAGTTCATCATTATCTACTTTGTAGGTAATACAATGTATGTTAATCAAATTACAGACAACATCGGTAAATATGAAGCATGGTAAAGAGACTACTCAATCTAATTAATTCAAATCCAACCCTTGGTTCTATAATTAACAAACTTCGGAATACTCCTGAACATCTCTGAACCCTAATTTGCACAGAACTATCTGAAAGTAATGAATATATAAAATAAATGAAGCTGCCTCATCAGTTGTGATGATTAATAATATGATGCATGCAAAGTCAGAGATGTCTTTCACATCAGAAATCCAGATACTAATTTTAAAGCCAACAAAAATAACAAAAGGTTACTGGGCTGTAAGAGACATGCATTTATAAAAGAATCAAATGATTTGGAGTGATTAGCTTCAAATGTAACTCAAGATGGCTATAGTTGATTCTTTTGTGCAGTTTCTGGGATTAGGAAATAGAATTTCAAAAGAAGATAATAATTCAGCCTGCAATGGAACATTTTACAGAAGACAGAAAGAGGGACAGAAAAGGACTCTTGTCCCTCAGACATCTATGTCCCCTAGAATGGATGATAAGTACTTAGGATTAAAAGCTAGGACAGGAGATAGGTTTGTCTCTTGTTTACTTTTGTTTGAGATTATAATTTAATTATATTTCTTCTTTCCCCTTTCCTCCTCAAAACCCCAGTAATAGTTGGAGCATCTTTTTGTTCTCCCTCTTACTGATAATGAAATAGAAGCACAAGGATGCCTCATGTGTTAGAACCCATAGACCCCAACATGGGAGAATCTCTCAGGGCTGCTCTTTCCACTATGTTTATGGAGGGGGCTTTTAAGGCCATTGTGATGTCAATGAAGTAAGTGACCATTTATGAGACCATGGGTTAGTTCTCAAGTACCCTAACCCCTATACACTACACATAACCCCAATACACACACACAAACACACACACACACACACACACACACAGAGAGAGAGAGAGAGAGAGAGAGAGAGAGAGAGAGAGAGAGAGAGAGAGAGAGAGAGAACAGAGACAGACAGACAGACAGAGTGGGACAGAGACAAGAGAGGAGAGAGAGACAGAGAGAGACTGACAGAGTGGGGCAGAGACAGAGAAAAGGATGAGGAGGAGGAGGAGGAGGAGGAGGAGAGGGAGAGAGAGATATCATTAATATTTACTGGGAAGGGAGGGCTGGCTTATCAGGAATGGTAGCAGGATTATTCCAGGTTCTTCGTGGATGTTCAATTTCAAGCCTTAGTAGGCTCAAGTTTTGCTTCTCTAAAGACTCATGGCAGTCAATAGCCCAAGTTCCCACACTGCAGCCACCTCTGGTTCAGCATTTACATTAGTGATATGGCTCCTCAGATAGCTTTGCTTTTCATTTTTCTCTCATAAACTTGACTGTTTGTTCCCTTTTGTTGGGGGGCTGCCCCATGTAGTATGTAGCATGAGAAGCAAAAGTCTAGAGTAAAATATCTGACCAGTTAAGGCTAGTTGTTACTATCAAGAGATTTAAGAATATGCATGAATATGTGCATATATATCCAAATACACAGATATACTAGATAATAAGTAAAGTATCCCATATGTACTACATGTTTTAATCTTCTGAACAAACATATAACATAAGTCATGTTGTTAGCTTAATTTCCTAAGTAGAGGAACTGCAGCACAGAGAAGTCTGTTAGGAAGCATGGAGTGTTGGTATTAGGATGTGATCCAAGGCAGTGTTCCTATGTTCATGGTCTGGGCTTGAGGTTGTTGTGCTCTCCTTTAGACTCTAAGAGAAGACTCAGGGGAGTATAGCTATTCTATCTTGTGTCTTACAGAGCAGCAGTTAACAGAATATTTGATTTCCCACGCTATCCAGTTGAGAAGCAGAGAACTCCACCATCATGTTGTACCAAACCTGGAAAGACATGCACCTCTCGTGGATGAGAAGGTGTTTTCTGACTCAGATCGAAGGGAACATACCTCAGTTGGATTGAAAGAAGTGTGTTAGAGAAGGTTCAGCTGAGCTTAATACTGGGCAAGCTCTACAAAAGAGCCAAAGCTCTGTGAAAACTACAAATTACTGTTCTGCCTGAAAGTAGACTACTATACTCCCCTCAAAAGAGGTTGGTCTGAGTTAAGCTATTCCAAGAGTGCCTAAGTCAGGTGGAGAAAGCAAATATTGTACTATCATTAGGTGGAGGCAGTAAAACTCATAGTAGAGAGGATGCCACATAAACACAGGAGGTGAGAGGAGAAAATTGGATCTAGCAAGAAGAAAAGTAAGGTTAACATGGGATTCTGCTGAGGAAAAGAATATAGAGAAAAGATTCTTCCTTCCATATATCAATCACCCTGGGCTAGCTCATGACCATTACTGACCATTAGGATGCTTATAAACACAAAGCATCTTTTCCCTTCCTTCCTATCTTCTTTTCTTCCTTCTTCCTTCCCTCTCTCCTGCCTCCTCTTCCTTTCTTCTTTTTCTGAGACAGAATCTCACATTGCAACCAAGGCTGGCCTAGAACTCACTGTGTAGCCCAACTGACTATGTAATTAGGCTGATTCAAACTCTCAGTAACCCCCCTGCCTTGGTCTACCAGGTGCTGGGACTACAGGTGGACACTGCCATGTCTGGCCAAAATGTGCTTCTAAGCAACACTGGCAGAGGCAGGCTACATAGGTTGAGATCCCTAGAAGCAGAGTTGGCATATCCTGTCTGGAAGATGTTATGGGGAGCTCTGAGGAGGTGGAAAGGGGAGACAGGAAACAGTTCATTAAAAGCAATGTTAATTAGCAAGTAACTGCAGTGGCCAACTGGAGCTCAGTCCAAGAAGGCTTCTGGGAGTCTGTAGACCTCAACTCAGAGTTGTAACATATTAGAGTACTCCCCACCACCTTCTTTTCATTAGCTAAGAGGTAAGAGGGCCTTGCTACTACCAGGGATGAGAATTCACACTTGGGCCTGCCACATGTGGGAGTCAGCCAGAGAAAGCTCAGCTGGTTCAGCATCACAGGTGTTTGCAATAGGGGTCCGCAGCATGTCTCTGTACAGAGAAGAACAGGATGGGGGAGGGTGCTATCCTAAACAAATGCAGGAAAGATGCCCCTTACCTGGGACCAGGTTTGCATTCATCTCACTGAGAGTCAAGAAATGTCCACAGAACTGTTAAAGCCAAAATCACCTACAGAGATAATGTTTGTTTCCCTAAAGACATCTCAAGACTGCTAAATCAACTAACAGGGCCTGTGAGATCACTCAGAAGGTAAGGGAGCTTGCTGATAACCTGAATTTGATCCCTGAGCCTCCACATGCCTGCCATCTAATACGTGTGCCCACAAGCATATATATACAAATAAATGTAATAAAGAAAACAAACACTCCTATCTCATGCCTAAATCTAAGCAATGTGCCTCCAAACACCACTCCTTTATAAAAGAAAATGATTCCAGATAAGAAGTAAGCAGGCTCACATGATTTGACTTAATTTTTCAATCCTACTTAAAAATTAAGTTTGGCTTAATCTTTCAACCTTGTAAACTACAACCTTTGCTCAGCCTAACAACAAAGCTACAGTGCCATCTTCACAGCCATTGTGAAGACCCTAAGTGTGACGTTCCCTCTTGAGCAGCCTGTGCTCATGTATTAGCAGTGAGTACTGTGCTCTTCCAATGTTCCTTCTGTCTAGATACTTAATCCACTCACTAATTTTGCTTCAATATGAATCATCCAGAAAATTATTTAGACAGCAGAATAAAGGACCCAGCTTAGAGGTCCCTTAGGGAGACGGGAGCCCCTCAGGCTGCTGGTAGCACTATTGGCTTTTTCTCCCTGCTACAGCTGACAGGCTCAGCTATAGAAAGTCTAGAACACATGACGACAGCCCTCTGCTACCTTTGCCTTCCCAGTAAGAATCAAATATCTCCCTTTCTCTCAATTGTACCTTCCAGGGTTGATGTGCAGGCTGGATGGGAATTTGCTTTGGAAAACTTGACTGTGACTTTGTTTTCTTGGCTGGATAAAAGCAAACCATTTCAAACTGAATGGCTCTAATAAATGAGCGAATGGAATAAGTGATGGCCAGAATCTGCTTCACTCAATATCAAAACAAATGGAGACAGCAGTCGGGGGGGAAAAAAAGAATGCATTCAGAGAGCCGGTGGCTGGAAGCATCTGTAACAGAAAGTGGCAGCGGAAATAGGTGAAAATCAAATAGAGACTGGGGAAACAACATTCCTTGCTATTTCCTGTCAAAGAACAGGCTTTGTACTTCTCTAGAAGCTCTTTTGGTATTGAATCCTGAATCTTAGATGGAAAAAAAATATTGAGGAAAAGATCTCACTGCCTTTCTGGACAAATGGACACTGTCTGGTTGAATTTGTGAAACTTTTTTAAGAGTCAGAGAAATGAACCTGAGGAGCCGTACAATTTTTACTAAGGGTACATGTGTGAGTGGGAGGCGTACAGGCATGAACGCAAAAATGAAGACAATAGGCTGGCAAAGAACGGAATTCTGGAGAGAGGTAAAAATCTACTGAGAGAAAACTACATTTATCTCAGAAAGCAGTGGCAACACAGTGGGTGACACACCAAGGTTTAGGACGACCTCACTATTCACATGTTCACCAGTACTGACTGAAGCTAGAGCCGTTTATTTAAGACTAAGATTTTCACCGATTATAGAACTAATGTTCCATGTAAACAAATGAAATTAAAGTGTTTTAAGGTGTTCCACTGGAGTAACTGCCAGTAAAGTATGGATGCCGATGAGCAAAGGAAAGAATGAGGAGGGCACTGGAGATCTACGAAGGGTCCTCTCTCCAACCCTCAATGAGCAAATTCAAAGAGGCTGTGCTTCCCACAAAAGTCTGACTTTGCTGAAAAGCATTCAGTTATTTCTTGTGATTCTTAGCACTAATTATATGAGATATGGGTTAACATAAGGAGAAAATGAAATGCCATAGTGGAAATTCAGACATCTCTCTATTTCTGTTATTGGGAGTGTGTGTGTGTGTGTGTGTGTGTGTGTGTGTGTGTGTGTACAGTTGCATGTATGCTATAATCACAGTTTTCAGTTCTTGACTTGTTTGAGACGGTCTCTTGTAGTTAGTTCACTGCTGCATACCTCTGTGAGTTTTGGGACTGTCTTGTCTCTGACTCCTATTTTACTGTAGGACCCACACTACTACAACCATCTTTAAATGTGTTCTGTGGCTCAGGACTCAGTCCTCACACTTGCACAGCAAGGGCTCTACCCACTGAACCATGTCTCTTGCCCCAGAAATCATACTCTTTCATGCTCAGTCTCGAGTTTTGTGCTTATGCTGTCCAATATGGTACCTAGCAGCTTCACATAGCTAACAAACTCTTATATTGGGGCCAGTTTAAGTAGAGATGTGCAACAATTATATAAGACAGTCATAATATATATGTGCTATATTTCATTTTAATAATATTTTACATTGATTATGCATGATATGCAATCCTAAAATGTGCTACTTTGGCATAAGAATTATTTTGAAGGAAAAAAAGGGGCTTTAATAATAGCAGCAAGTTCAGGAAGGGCACCTCCTTTTCTTTCTAAAAGCAGGAGATAAAACTAGTGCTGTACCAGAAAGAAAATTACATTCACAACACCGGAGACAGGAAGGCAGGGTTGAAAAAAACCTTGGAAAACAAACCTTGTTAAGCAACCCTATCTTCTTAATTGCTTTTCCACCATGAACTCTCCAGGCCCAAGCCCCTTGTCTTGTCAGGTTTTCATAATTTGCTCTTCTTTGTCCAATTTATTATATGAGTATTCAATTCTAACTGCTTCTTTGGTTTTTCATTTCCTTGGGAGGGTTCCTGTGTCACATAAAGCTCACATTAAATAAATTTGCCTGCTCTGCTCTCATCAATCTGTCTTTTGTTATGGGGCCCCAGCTGAGAATAGAGAAGAAAAAAATGATGATTTTTTTTTCTTTCTTACAATTACATGTGGAAATACTAATGTTTAGGATCTACTGAGTTAAATAAAATATGTCATTAAAATTAATTTAACCTTTGAAAATTTTATGTTGCTACTGAAAAAATTGTTTATTGCTTACATACTTCACATACATATGTGTGCATTTATTAATATATATTAATATATATTTTAAAGTGCTTAAAATTGATACTTGTGTTCAAATAAATACCTAGTATTTTAGCTAGTCCCTGCATGTTTCATCTTATCCCTTTTTACCCCCTTTATATAAGAATGGACCCAGTTTTGTGGACTAAATGAATGACCCTGATCCATAATGTCTTGGTGACAACAAAGGGGAACCGCATAGAGACCCAAGAGGAGGTCCCATCTAGCATTGTAGTCACAGGAAGCTGCTGCCTCTTCTGGGTCCTGATTTATCCATCTGCAGTTCAAGAGGCTGAGCTATAGTCATCTCCAGAACACTGTAATACTGTCCCTCAAAAGTCCCTAGTGACCTGCCTGCTAGGCGATATAAAGGAAAGCTTTACTAAGCCCTGCCCACTGTCCTTGGCAGAGGGCCTTTCCAATTCCACTTCACGTCCCTGCATCTTTGCCACACAGATCTCTCTTGTTGTCCTGCAGCCCACTTCAGAGTTTGCATTGAGTCCTTCGCTGGGATAGCAGTTCCACTGCATTTCCACACTTGCAAATACCATCCATCAAAGTCCCAGTGAAATGCTACCTTGCCCATGAAAGCTACTATTTCCTCAGCTGGCAATGATCTCAACTCCATGTCTCCCTACCTCCTAAAAGGAAAGTACATCCTATTTGGGCCTGTGGTTATTTATGTGCATGTCTCATCTCTATGAATTGTTTGTGAACAGCAGAGCCCACCATATATCACAAACAGACCAGGCCCTTTGCTGACAGCAGAAGGACCTGAGTCCTTCCTCCTCCTTGAGTCTTTCTTCTAACAACTTCCCAGAGGCAATCCTGGGAAGATACAAAAGACAGCTGTCTTCAATGGATTACTTAGCTGCACATAAAAACTGAAAAACTCAATCATGTCTGTTGTTTGCTTTATTGTTCTATCAGCAGTATCTCTTTTCTATAGAAGTGAAGAATGGATGTGCATTTCTTGAGAGTGAAGTGGCCCGCTTTCATTCTCAAGTGGACTGACTGTGAGGCTAATGATGTTTCCATTTCAGGGCCTTAATTGCAAGGATTCTTCCAAGGCACTGGGTGGAGTTCTGGTAATTTATGTTCATGATTTTTGTATTCTTACCAGCAATGGTTTCTTAGGTTGTAAATATCTGAGCCCCTTAAAACTTAGATCTTTACCTAATTTAAATTCTCTTTTAATTTTTATCCTGGTGAATTCTCTCAATACTAAAAAAAATAATAAACAAAGAAGCCAGGTGTGGTGACACATGCCTTTAATCCCAACACTAAAGAAGTAGAGACAGGTGGGTTTCTATGAGTTTGAGACCAACCTGGGCTACACAGTGAGTTCCAGGACAGTAAGAGCTACATAGTGAGAGCCTGTCTCAAAAATGAAGAAGAAGAAAAAGAAGAAGAAGAAGAAGGAGGAGGAGGAGGAGGAGGAGGAGGAGGAGGAGGAGGAGGAGAAAAGGAGGAAAGGAAAGAAGGAAGAAGGAAGGGAGGGAGGGAAGAAGGAAGGAAGGAAGGAAGGAAGGAAGGAAGGAAGGAAGGAAGGAGTAATATCCTAGAAGATATTTAAGAGCGCTAACACACATAAGAATTTAACTCCACACTCTATATTCTTAGAAGGGCTCCTTGTACGGGAAAGACCTACCAGGCTTATAGAGTCGGTTAGTGGATGCCTAAATGAGTGAATAAGCACATGAATGAAATTCCATGACATCATAGCATTACACAATGAGTGAGGACATTGAAACTTTACAAAAGTGGCATAGCAATACAGAAATACTGTCACCTCAGAAAAAGAAAACAAAGTGTGGGTAATCACATAAGGCAGAGACATTTCAGTTAAGGAAACAAATTAAATCAGATGCATTTTTGAGCCCCAAAGATACAAACACATTGCAAAGAGGAATGTGTTCCCAAAGTACTTCCTGCATGCATATATGAAATAGTATAGGGACTTGGACTTTCATGTTCCCCTAGGCACACATACATAAAAGCAAAGCATGTAAGCTACCATTGATTACTGTGGTCCATGATCTCATGTGTATCTGCTAAGGCATCATCTCAAGTAATGAGAATGATGGTACAGAGCCTTGAAATTTTCCATGCTCAAACAGCACCATCAGCTCAGTGTGTCATATGATCGATCATTTGCTGTATTTTCCCAAAATATCATTTTCATTCCTTTCGTTCTTGGAACAATGTGGATCTGGGAAATAATCCAGGTTAACCTTCATTTTTAAAAAAGCCTTTTTCTAGTGTCTTTGATTGTGTAGGATTTAAAAGTGAACAGTGGAGGCCCACAAAGGTTTCCTAGTGAGATCTGAGCTTGCTTTACCCAGCAGAGCTGCATTAGAGGATTGGTTGACCACATGTGTGGTTATCAGCTAATTGGAAAGGGTCTGCACTTGGTTGAGCTAGGGGGATGTCTTTGCTCCACCCCCTTGGCATTCTTATAAATAGCCCTTTAGCTGAGACAGAAGGGGCCAGTGGATAAGAGTCCAGGCCCTCCTGAGGCTGTCCTGTGCTTCTTTCTGTTTCTCTCCCCTCTATCCTTCTTCCTCTATATTTCTATCTAAACTTCTTATCCCTCTCTCAAGAGTTCCCTATTATAAAAAAGTGGGAGCTGGTCTCCCACAGTGAACAGAGCAAAAGTGCTTCTTAAAACTCATACTGTACTTTGGCAGAAGATAGAAAATGCAAGCAAATTCAATACGATGAACAGCAATCTTATTTAACAATTTTAGATATTGACATGAATTTTCAAATTCCAAGATTACTCAGTACATTCTTAATGTTTTTAAGAAGCTGGTTTATGAAAATGAGTACAAACAACAAAAAGCATAATATCCTGTCAAATCATCTTTATTTATAATAACATGATTAAAATTAACATTCCTTGAGTGACTCAGTCACACTTGCAACTATAACAACAGTCATTTCTCCTTCAATCAGCTGTGGTCTCACACAAGACCTAGTTCTTTCAACAATATATTTGGCCAGTCTACTTATTTTCTTTCATTATCCCCCACAAAAGGCTAATCATTATTAGGTAACAATTTTTATATGCCTCACAAATAGGCAAAGGTGAAGTGCTAAACTAATGAGATAATTTTATAAAAAGAGGCAAGTTAATAACAGTGAAAAAAGACCACACTGCACTGTACCTTAAAGACAAGGGCCTTGAATAGAGCAACTAACTGGTGTTACACAGGTTTCATAGACTGTGATCCCAGCCACCCCACTTCGTTGATTCATGTTCTGAAGCAGCTGACCTCCATTGTCACCCAAAGGCAATCATCAATATTTTAGCCTCAACATTTTCAGAAACATGGACATACCTACTTTGAAGGTCATGCAAGTGTAAATTGAATATCAATGAATTATATATACATATGTGTGTGTAAAAATTATATACATACATATATAACAAATATAATATATATAACTTATCACACACACACATATATATGTATATGTATATATATATATTTCAGAAGAGCCCAATTGTTGAATAATGACAACGATGGCATTTTCTGAGTGCTTACCACATGTTAGATAGACATTGTTTGGATGGCTTTAGGATCGTGATGTTATTTAATCCTTACAAAACCCAATTCCATTTCCCCCATTTGATAGAAGTGTACATTGAGGTCAGAAAAGATAAGGGGATTCACAGTCCACAAGTATCTGGCAGAAACATGAATCAACCTCTACAATCTAGCTCTTTGGTCTTAATTTCAGCCACCACACATTGCTGAACCCAAATAAGAAAATCCTTCCATCACTGTGTTCCAAACGTATTCTTTGAACCTACAACCTCAGTATCAGTGGAAGATAGGAAGCAATACAGAATCTGTGGATCCCAATGCAGTTCTTAAATACAGACCTACTTAGTGTATGGAATTCTGCATTTTTAACAGGTTGTCATGGGAGTCTAATGTTCACTGTTTATATTTGGCTACACAGCTCATTTATGATAAAAAGATCAATACTGATTTAAGAGTCATCAAATCGTTCCCACTCCCTCTCTCCTTCTCTCCCTCCCTCCCCCTTCCTCTCCCCCTTCTCATCTTTGAGACAGAATTTCACATAGCTAAATCTGGCCTCAAACTAGCGATATAGCCCAAACTGGCCTTGAACTCCTGATGCTTTCCTCCACATTCCATGTGGTGGCATCATAGTCACGCATCACCACACCAGATTAAAGACTTGACTTTCATATTGTAAGGACCACTAAAGCAAACATTAAAGGTCCCCCATGTAAAATACGTGAAGGTGTTCAGCTCTGTCCTTGTTTACTTCAGGTGGCACAGGTAAGCAACAAAGGGGACAGAGGAGGCTCTTCAACACACTGTGAAAATGGAAATATCTCAAAAGGTAGAGTACAAAGCCTGTGTGACTGAGCAGGGGAGGGAAGGCATTTTCATTTTCTCTGTACCAAAGTTAGAAACAGGCAAGGTAAATCTGAGTTTAAAACATTCATGCTATGTTTCCTTCAGTAGTGGCAGGACCCAGTTAGGGACTGTAAGGGCCAACACAGGGATGGGACAGACTTTGGGTTTCAGTTTTATTCTGACTACTAATCTTGGAACTGATCCCATAAATGTGTTCAATTTGTCACCATCCATAGAATTAGTAACTTTGACTATTCTGTGTGTACATTTCATGCCCATAAAGGTATACATAAAATATATTACTATAAACATTATCACTATTTAAAGCATCTATAGCAAATATTAAGAGTTTTTATAGTAGAGTTGTATTATTATTATCTGGATTAATTAAATGCCTGGCCCCAAAGCTCATGTCTTGGAACTTGGTCTCAAGCTGATGGTACTATAGACAATCAGTTGAAACTTTATGGTATGAGGGCCTAGTGGGAGAAAGGCGGTCACTGAGGATGTCACTAGGAAGGGTACACTGGGACCCTTCTTTTTAAATTCTCTCTTTCTCCTTTCCTGCTGTCTCTTCTTCTTCCTCATATACCTTTTTCTTCTTTCTTTCACTTTGCCTTTCCTCTTTCTCCTTTCCTCTCCTCTCCTCTCTTCTTCCTCTCTCTTTTTACTTTTCCCTTCCCTCATCCCTCCTGGCTGCCAGAAGGTAAATATCTCTGCTCTACCAGATACTCCTTGCCATGATGTTCTGCTTCAACACAGACCTAAAACAATGGATTCATGTAGTTTTGGGTGAAAGCCTCTTAGACTGTGATTGAAAGTATACATTTCTCCATTATAAATTTATTACTTCAACTATGTTGTGACAACAGCAGAAAGCTAACTGACAGAAAATAGTATAAATAATATGATATTTTTCAACAAAAACATACGTGTGCTCCTTTTATAGAACTGTTTATATGCCTGTTGTAAGCATCCAAATTATTTTGATTTTTAAAAATTTTATCTTAAACACAAAAAAATGAAAATAAGGCAGGGAGTTCCCCTGGACCCTTCACTCAACTTTTCTGAGCAATGGTTCAATCTTCAAAAAACACTCTATACTATCATAATAGAGAAATTAACATTGGCAGGATATTATTAACAAGATACTCTACTGTGGGTTTCTAGAAAGAATATTCAATCTTAGCTGCAAATTTTATACCTTGTAGCCCCTTTCAAAAAATGACAAAAGAAACAATGAATAAATAAGTGTAACCAAATGTGTTAAGTTTAAACTGCTAGACATTATTTTCTCTATATACCTCATAATAATGTGTAGATGTGTGCATATAAATTTATATAAAGGTATACAAATCAATCACTCTATGTATTGAAATTGAAAAGTAAAAAAATCATTGAGTAGACTTGGAAATTAACTTTTCTTTGGACATAATCACATAATTTGATCATAGTCCAAGTAATTACTACTCTATGAGGGATCTATAGTTTCCCTTCCTGCAACTCCTTAAGGGAAATTAACAAACTATAATTTTTAACAGCTATGAATCAACCAGATGGCTAGAGAGTTTGAAGAGGCTGGTAAATTGTTTGATATATGGCTTGATTAAGCAGTTCATCCAAGATGCACTAAAGAAGATTCATTGTTAAGCATTTTTTAAAAATCAGTGACATTTGGCATGCTAACTAATATTCCACATCAGAAAGACAGTATAAAGGGTATCTCAAGGGCAGGAGAATATCAACTAATAAAACTAAAGCAAAAAAAAAAAAATGTAGGGAACTCTACATCTGGTGTAGTGCTATTCACTTTTAATCTCAGCATTTGAGAATCAGAGGCAGGTGGATCTCTGTGAGTTCCAAGCCAGCCTGGTCTACATAGCTAGTTCTGAACTTGATATTTATAGCCACCTTCTCCATATTCCTCACTCTCTGTATCCATGTGGAACTCTAATAATTCAAATGTCCATTTCTTCAAGAAACATCCCCTCATGGCAATGACATGAAGTTGGAGACTCAGAGCCTTCACATTGCATCTCCATTGCCATGCTTCTAGGGCTTTTCATTACTGAATGTGTATTGATATTTGAAGCTTATTATTTATCTCCTGGTAGTGAAGTAGGCTGCCCTGTGCACTGAAGGAAGAGTTAGGAGTATTCCTGGCCTCCACCCACTAGCTGTCACTAACATTCCTGATACCTAGCTCAACTAGGAAAAGCAAAACTATCTTCAAATAATACAAAATGTCCCTTGGAGGCAGGGGTGCAAAAATCACTTCTCCTCTAAGGGGTACTTTCGTATCAAAACTAATCCCTTTCCACAAGGAACCATGGCTAGAAATAGCAACTATCCATGACAGAGGTGGACCCAAAATATGCCCCAAGCTTTTAGACCTTTTCTCAACACTGCCAGTCAATTAATGTATAGAATGAAGCCTAGAGCTCGAGCCTTCTACAGAATCTTCCAAGATTACCTTTGATTTTTATCAATAAAGGACTCAAGGTATTAAAGGATGTGAGTATTTTTCCAAACCTACACAGTTACCCAAGTTGTGTGCTTTCTGGTCTAGTGTTCTGCCCCCAGCCTGGGTAGGTTCCTCATTCCTCTAAAACTCTTATTCACATAGATTAATGTACTATTTATTTTAATCAGATTATTAATTATATTATTATACAGTATTTCATATTGTTAGCCAGCAGCTATAGATTACTTAGCTATGTGACATATAAAACAAGCCATGATTCTAGCATCTCCACACTTGAAAACAGTAGAATGAAAACAGAAAGAAAGATACAAGAGCAAAAGGAAATAGTCAAATATTTTACATACACACACACACACACACATACACACACACACACACACACACATACACACACACCACTCATTATTCTAAAGAAATAACTCTATTCTAACAGGAAAAACCCACAAGATATCTCACACAGAGGTAGCAAAGTAGGTTTAGTTATTGAAAGTTCTTTACCTTAATTCACTTCTGGTTTTCTATTTTATGATAGAAGGGAAGTATAGTATTTGAAAACATGTTATAAACAAATGGTAAGGAGGAAACCATTGAAGCTGATTATTTTTTTCTTAAATAAAACTAGGAATCTTTATTCTCATTCAGAAAATAAAGTTCCAAGTGAAATTTGTATGAAAATTCCTTCACCATTGCGCTTTGGGTGCTCCAAATTAGAAATATAAATTATTATAGAAGGCTGTGCACCCTAGAAAGCTAATGATGCACTCCTCTTGTCAATGAAATGGAGTACTTTTATTTGGAAAGAAGAATCACAGGAAATTACAGGGCCAACCTGGCATTGTGAAAAAAATGGGAGAATAGAACAGAATGACATGGGCTGTGGATGGAGCTCAGTTGGCAAAGTAATCACTCTGCCATGCACAAAGCCCTAAGTCTGTTTCTTAGTATGAATTAGGTGTCAAAAGTTCAAGGGCATCCTTGGCTATGAAGCAAATTTATGCCCAGCCTGGACTACATGAGACCCTATTAAACAAACAAAATAGAATACAACAAGAAAAAGAACAGAATTATAATATTTGTTGAGTAATGTTCAAACTACTACCCCCATTTGATCCTCAAATCCATCTTGAGAGGTTGTTATTTTTGTTTTAACAGAAGGAAAAATGAGGGATGTCCCCTCAACTGTGTCTAAGTGCAAGCTTGAGATTTGAATCCAAATCTCCTGATGGGACATCCACTGTTCTCATTCAACACTATATAGAATAGAATATTCTGCCCTTTTGGGTACTGGTAACATTTGTGTACCTGACCATGCTTGTATTGGAACCTGCTATAAGTCATGGATACTCATGTGCTTATCCTCCTGTACAAATAGGAGGTTGTTTTTCAGCCTCTCTTCTAGCTGGCTATAGCTGGGTGTGGTGGTATCGTGTTCCCCAAAATATTGTGCACACTAATAAACTTATCTGGGGTCAGAGAACAGGACAGCCACAATATTAAACATAGAGGATAGGCAGTGGTAGCACATGCCTTTAATCCTAGCATTCCAGAGGCAGAAATCCATGTTTCAAGGAAACAGCCAAGCATGGTGACTCACACCTTTAATCCCAGAAAGCGAACCTTTAATCCCAGGGAGTGATGGCAGAAAGCAAAAAGGTATATAAGGTGTGAGGACAAGAAACTAGAAGCATTTGGCTGGTTAAGCTTTCAGGCTTCTAGCAGCAGTTCAGCTGAGATTAAGAAGCTTCCAGTCTGAGGAAACAGGACCAGCTGAGGAACTGACGAGGTGAGGTAGCTGTGACTTGTTCTGCTTCTCTGATCATCCAGCATTCACCCAAATAACTGGCCTCAGGTTTGATTTTATTAATAAGACCTTCTAAGATTCCTGCTACAGCTGGGTAATGAATGCAATCTAATGCAGTGAAAGAAGTGAGCTGCTGCTCACACATTTAAGTAGTTTAAAGCCTCCTTGCTTTTCTCCCAATCTACCAGCTAACTAGAAACAATAAACTTTTCATTGTATTACATCACTGAGACTTGGATAAAAATATATACATATATTTTCCAAGAAGGCTGGGCACCCTAAGGGGTTAATGATTTACTCATATTTTACTATTTTTATGAAAGAGACAACTAGGCTAGCAATAAACCAGGGGAACTGGAGTCTAGCAGATTGTTAAGGTACTTCAGGGAAGACAGCTGCAGACATGCCTTGCTGGGATCTCCAAGGGCAACCTGCAGATACCTTGAGGAAACCTAGTAGGCCTATACACATTAGGAGGAAGCTTTTTCTGCCTCTACTCAAGGGTTTTGCTTTTCAGGGACCTTGGTTCTTCCCTGTCTCTTTGGCAAAAACTCCCAGTGACAGTTTGTTTTTAAAGACAGGAACAGCAGGTTCCATAACAAAACTATGGGAGACCCCATGATCTTTAAGTGAGATTTCCACCTCCTAGAAATGGTTTCCATGCAGAAAAGTTCATGGAAACCAATAAGACAAATAACAGTTTGAACATCACTTTGCAAATAGTAACTCAAAAGTAAACCAATAATTTCTTATTGGATTTTTCAAGATCTCCATTAATAACCATGCTTCAAGATTTCATTTTCAAACACCGCACCTGTCTTTCAAAAAGGGAGCTATTTGTAGCAGTAGACATTTTTCATGTTATAAAGGGGAGGGGGTAGGCTGTCATAATAACACAGCTTAGTAAAATTACCAGTGCTTAATATTCTAGAAGAAATCGGGGGAAATTACAAGGTGTATTTGAAATCATGCTTAAAATATATTGCTGCATCTAATTAGATATATCTACAATGTGAGGGAAAAGGATAAGGAAAGAATTGGGCATCTAATTCAAAATCTCAAATGAGCTATCAGGTACTGTGAATATAAAAGCCTGTAGCAGAAGCATCTCATCACCCCTGTTATTTGAATAGAGAAAGATTCAAACATGAAAGCATTCATATACCATCTCACTTCATTTCAAAAGTTTAAAAGCCTTCGGCCTGGGCATGGATGGAGCTTAGTAGTTTGTTTGCCTAGCTTGCACAAATCACCTGCAAGGTTTGGTAGTGCATGCTATAATCTCATCCCTCAAGAGATAGAAATAGAAAGATGAAGAATTCTTGTTCATCCCTGGCTACAGAGCAAGCTCACAGCTAGCCTGGTCTACATGCCAAAACTAAACAAGTAAATAAATAAATATATGAGTTGAATATAAGTAAAAATAATTATAAACTGGCATAATAGATTCCAAGTACGGTCCCAGGAAGAGAAACTGCTATAAACTCTGTGAAGGATCTGACCTCACCCACTGTTTGTTTTGAGGTCTGGTTACAGAGACTCCAATCATATTGGCTAGTAGAATAAAGCAGAAGGGTTAACTAATTCACTTCTCATGCATTTCCATTTGCTCTCTAGCTCTTTGGGCATCATAACCAAAGTCCAACTGATCACAGTTCACCTCAGCTAAACTGTGTAAATTCAAGGGAAGTAGTGGCTGTCATCTGCAATTTATTTGTTACACAACCAGAGGTAACAGCTACAATAAGCCTCTCACTTTTTTTATTTACCATTAATTGTGGCATTCCCCTCTGAAAGGTGAAATAGAGTTGCAAGATCTTCAAACAAGACTCTCCCCAAACCTTCCCCTGAGATCTTTCTACCACACCCCCTGCTTCAACTACATGTAAACTTGGAAATACTGAAGTATGTAAGAGGTTAAAAGTTGATTACTGGAGGGCAGGACAGTGTGGAAGTTTTAAATGCTGCTGCAGCTTCCTTGCCCATAGTCACTGGTGACACCGGAAGTAACTCCAGCAAACACATTTCTTTCCAAAAGCTGCCTCTGACTGAATGTCCTGCCCACCCCCTCTCTGTTAGGGACAAATACACATTTCTATTATGTCTTCATGGAAGACACGGGTGTTATACCACAGGTTCTCAATTTAGCTGTATGTTTAAATCAGTTCAAGAGACTTTTTTTTTTTTAAATCCTGATACCCAAGACAAAGCCCAGGCTAATTACGTCACAAGCTTTGGGCTAGAATCCAGGTATTTTACAAGCTTATGAGTACACTGTTTTTTGTTGCCAAAATATGGGGAACTCTTGCTTTTCTATTAAAGTAAACTTAATACTTTCACTTCTTCCACTGTATATTAGCATGGTTATACACCGCATTAAGTCTTAATTTTCCTCTACTGAATACTGGCTTAACATTATATCTCAACTCTTTATCCTGAGACTACTTAGGAGACTTGAGGCAAGAAAACAGCCAATTTCACAATTAGATTTTAGAATTGTGTTTCATAGCAGATTTCACTAGGCTCAATTCAACCCAGCTCCATTTTTTCCCATCTTCAAAAGAGAATTTATTCAAAAAGCAATTCAGAATAACTTCAAATAATTTTGTGTTAGGAAAATTAGTCAAGGAACTCTTTTAAATCAACCAAACAGTACCTCCAGGCACACTTCAAAAACATAATATGGTATAATCAAACATCTCTTGGTATTCAAAAATTTGTTATGTTAAACTAATAGACACATTCATTAAAGTCTTGTGGGAAAACAAACATACGGTAGCCTACGCTTATATTGCATTTAATTCCAATCAACACCTGTTCTAGAGAGATGGACTTATTACCAGATAGTATTTTTAGACATAATAATATAGGAAAGAATTGTAATAAAGCATTTACAGAAAGCAGTCATAGTGTGAAAGAGACAAAGAGCTACTCTGGTGTGAGCTGAGAAAGGGGAGTTTCTTGAGGCCTCCATGCCAACACCTATCCTTCTCTCCTCTGACTTGAAGATTTCTGGATCTAAATGGAACATTGCTAACTGAAGATCTAATCAGTATTCCAATTCAACTTTCCATCTTTCTCTAAGAAAGTGTTTTTGTTTTCTTTCAGTCTCAGGAAGTGATAATATTTCTCCTTCAATAACTCTACAAAGAACAAGCTGATGATATGATTTAGTCTGTAAAATGCTTGCCATGCAAGCTTGGGGACATAAGTTCAGAACCCACATAAAATCTCAGGTCTGAAGGCACATAACTATCATGTCAGTGCTGAAGAGTTAGAGACAGGTGGATCCTTTGAGCTTATTTTCCAGTCAGCTTGGCCAAATCAGTGAGCTTCAGGTTCTGTTAGAGTCTGTATCTTTACAAAAGTAAGATGGGGCTGGAGACATGGCTCAGCAGTTAAGAGCACTGACTGCTCTTCAGAAGACCTGGGTTCAGTTTCTAGCAACCACATGGTGCTGTGGGATGTATGGCAAATGTGTTGCTGATTAATCAATAAAACACTGATTGGCCGTTGGCTAGGCAGGAAGTATAGGCGGGGCAAGGAGGAGAATAAAGCTGGGAAGTGGAAGGCTGAGTCAGAGAGACACTGCCAGCCACCACGATGAGGAACAGCATGTGAAGATGCTGGTAAGCCACGAGCCATGTGGCAAGGTATAGATTAATGGAAATGGATTAATTTAAGCTATAGGAACAGTTAGCAAGAAGCCTGCCACGGCCATACAGTTTGAAAGCAACATAAGTCTCTGTGTTTACTTGGTCGGGTCTGAGAGGCTGTGGGACTGGCAGGTGAAAGAGATTTGCCCTGACTGTGGGCCAGGCAGGAAAACTCTAGCTACAACATGGCAGCTCACAACTGTCTATAATTCCAGGATCCAACACCCTCACACACACATACATGCAGGCAAAACACCGATGCACATAAAAATAAATTATTTTTTTAAAGTAAGATAGAGCCATTCTTTCTGCCTGTTCATGTAGCTGAGGAAGCACCACTGAAGACTTTCATCTCCCTGCCTTCAAATATCTCAGCTAGAAACTCCCAAGGAACCCCCACTATTGTGGTAATACTTCTTCAATGGTCCCAGATTCTAAAAGACTGATGAGAGTCTGAGGAGCATTTTGAGCAATGAGAAACCCTCCACCAAGTGCTCCAGCGGTTATGGGCACTTGCACCACTGTGAGCTAAGTGAGTGAAGCTATGAAGGGAAGGCTATACAGGGTGGATGGAAGGGTTACGGATCCAAAGAACTGTATCAAAAGAAAATTCTCAAAGACCAGTTTCCCATTTCACTGTGAAAATGACCTTTGTTGGTGGCATTGAAGAAGACACTGTAGAACATCACCTGCAAGATTATTTTGAACGGTATGGGGAAACTGAAGTGACTGAAATCATGACTGACAGAGGCAGTGGACAAATGAGGAACTTTGCTTTTATTACCATGGAAGATCATGACTCTGTGGATAAGACTGGCATTCAGAAAGACCATTCTGTGAATGGTCACAACTCGGAAGTAAGAAAAGTCCTGTTGAATCAAGAGATGGCTAGTGCTTCAACCAGCCAAAGAGGTCAAAGTCATTCTGGAAGAGAGAGAGAGAGAGAGAGAGAGAGAGAGAGAGAGAGAGAGAGAGAGAGAGAGAGAGAGAGAGAGAGAGAGCACTGAAGATCCCCAATGCTTCTCATTCTTTCTCTCCATATGCAAACTCAAACACAACCTGAAGCTCACTGCTTGCTTCTCACTTGCACAAGAACCACAAGGCAATTGTTCAAGTCTCTGTCATCTTGCATCTGGGTCACTGTTCTGCTTCACAAGTAGATTGCCAGTATCTTCCCCAAACTGAAGAATACACAGTCCTAATGTGTGAGAGCTCTTGTCACTCTGATAATGATCCTCCAATAGCTTTCTATTTCATTATAACACAAGGCTAGTTTGATGTGGTTTCTGCATATGCTACACTTGTGCTGACCTTATCTCTGGTCACTGCTCCAATATGCTCCTGTCTACCACACCTCTCTGCCTGCTCCTTCTCTTGCATGCTAGGTGTACTCCCATTTCTTATAAGGTTACCAAACATCATGGTTGAACAGGGCACTGTCTTAGTTAGGTTTCTAATACTGTGATAAAACACCATGAACAAAAGCAACTTGTGGAGGAAAGGGTTTATTTCATTTTACTCTTCCAAGTAACAGTTCATCACTGAGGGAAATCAGGGCAAGAACTCAAACAGAGCAGATACCTGGAGGCAAGTACTTATGCAGAGGCCGTGGAAGAGTGCTGCTTTCTTCAGAGCTTGCCCAGTTTGGTTTCTTGTATATCCTGGGATCATCAGCCCAGGGGTGGCACTTCTTCAATGGGATTTTTTTTTAAATATCATATTAAAAAACACTCAAGAAAATCTCCTACAGACTTGCCTATAGGCAAATCATATGGAGGAATTTTCTCCACTCCTTATTTTAGAATGGCCTGTGTCAAGTTGACATAGAAACTAAGCCAGCACAGGAACAGAGGTGTTTTGGCTTGGGAGATAGAAGACCTTGAGTGCTAAAACCAGGAAGTACTGGGCAACCCAAGACAAGTTCATCATCCTACTTTTCCCTCTGCCTGGATACCATCATTGGTATGCTTCCTCTGTCTGGGTTATGGCTTTGCACTTCCTCCCTCCCACATATCCTTATCGCAGTTCCTGCTTCTTTCTCACCTTCCCACACCATCTGTGTTACCACTCAGCTCTACATTTTATTGTATGGTTTCGTTTCTGACCCCTCTATGAGAAGGTAAGCCTATCAGAGCTAGTTTGATTGCTTCTGTCATCCCCCAAATTAGAACAATGCCTGTCACACGGGTAACAAAATATGAGCTGGCTGAAATAATTCTGTATACTACTCAATAACGCTCCTGGAAGTATTTATAACTCAAGATGACTAGATTGGGTCCAGGTAGTTCTAATTAATCAAATACCATTCCTTTTGATCTTAAAATCAATAAGATGATAGGGGAAATCCACAGCACATATAAAAGTTCGTGATTCTAGAAGAGAGGGAACTTGAAAATCCAAAGCCTAGTAAGAAGAATAAGCTGGAAATGGGCAGTTATTGTGACTGACATAACATTCATTTTGCTACTTGTGCATGTATTAATATGCATTATAATCAATTCATACTTCTGAAAGACACACTGGGGTTTATCCTAAGCATTATGCCAATCAGTTATTGTAATATGCCCACCATCCACATTCCAGTGATACAAATAACTCACCCGAGGGCAAGGGGAGAGGTTCAATAAGTTTTATGATTATTAAAGATTGGCAGTATATCAGGTATAGCAGAGATCAGAAAACACAAAGCACCTCATTTCCTTCACAACTGGTTTTATAAACAAATTTATATTATTTCCAGGACGAGCTAGGGAGTCCTAAGTAACTGTCTCTTGTAAGAGGCAAATGTTCGCATCATGAAGATAAATGTTAGAATTCCTAACATTTTGTCTTCTTTTTGTAGAAGAAATCACTTTTTCTTCTTCCCTCTTATTAGTATCAGCTTCGAGTTCCATGTCTGGATGTATTTTGCCATTCAGAGCTTGCTTATAAGGTTCAAGATCCATCAGCAGTATACCATACCCTGGTGTACCAAAATCCTTCTGCCTGAAAAGTAGTTGCTTTCTCAAGCTCATCAGATCCTTTACCGTAGAGTGCCTTGGACTTCTCCATACTTCTGTGATTCTAACTATGATCTAATGGTAATCTGATCCCCTACCTCTACATAGCAAAACAAAGAAGGCCCAACAAATCACCATCCTTTTAAAAGAGAAGAATCAATCAAGCACATGCACATCCCATCACTAAGTTAATAAAAAGATATAGCTACTAATTGGAGGTACAGTATATCCAGTAGACATGGAAATGAATTAAAAGATAGCCCTTGTTCAGAATTCACATATACATTTTCACAGAAGACTATGTGCTAGATGGTGATACATGCTCCAAGGATACAATCACTTGGTCTTTTTTTTTTTTTAACAGTATTAGTTTGAGGGGTTGGTTATGTTTCATTTTGAGACAGCTGCATATATCCCAGGCTGACCTACAACTCACATAGCAAAGGATGACCCTGAACTCCTGATCCTCCTGCTTCTAACTCCATAACACAGAGGTTTGTAATATGATATCACACCCAATTTAGGCAGTGTTTGGTAATTAGAACAAGGACCATGAGCTTATGTAACTATCAACTAAGCTATATCTCAGGACCAATGCTTTTAGTTGTAATAGCAAAAGGTTGACATACCAGTCTCATGATCTGAAATTTGTTAGAGGGGGGAAAGATTGCTCTGGGACAAAAATGCATTTTTATAAGGAGGCCTTGATCTTAAAAACTGAGAACTAGACTCCAGGCTGCAGCAAATGAGCCCACTTTAAGGCCTCCTGAATACCAGCCAGCCACAACTCTACAAAGATCCCTGAGTCAGATCACCAAATGAGAGTCCCTGAAAGAACACACTAATAGCAGCAGCCTACATTTCACCAACCTTTCTCATGTCTTAAGGCTTTTTCATCTTCATTCCTTACAAAGGTCTCACACAGAGGGAGCCATTATCTTCCTTTGACACTGAAATGGGCCAGAGGAATGAATTACTGCTGTAAGATCCAAGGTGAAATAGCTGTAGCCCAAAGACAATTGGTTCTTCTGACTCCAGTACTACCTCTGCCATCACCCATGAGGCTGGTGACAGTAAAAATGATGCTAAGAAGGCTTTCACTAGGTGAGCATAGAGAGAACCAAAACCCATTCTCAGTGCTTCCCATAGAGGAACATTCATGCCTCAAAGTTATTTTCCAAGTTGGGCCTGACTTTCATTCTTATTTCCCAAGATAAATACAATCTGAGGGTAACTAAGTGACTCATCAAAGGCTACTCAGATAATAAGAGGAAGCTCATGTTCAGAATCAGGGATGGCAAACTTTATCTGTAACAGGCCAGATAAAACTGTTTTAGGTTTTATGGACTAAATGGACTGTTTAGCTTTTTTTCTCATGTGTTTTACTATGGAAACTAAGCACACACAAGGCACAAAAGAAACTGTATTATTATAACATAAAGCAAATAAAATCTGATGTTTCATAGTTATAATATTACTAATTTTATGATGGAAATCCTTTGTACTTTTGAACATGTAAGGTTAATGATTCAATTTTACCTGGTGTGGGGGAAGAGAAATAAAGAATGCCTAGGTGCACAGAGGATTTAGGAATGGCTGGGTGATGTGAAGGGCTGTATTACTATCCCATTTTCCTATGTTTGAAATTTTTGTCATGAAGTGTTTAAAGCATGAATACACGACTCATTGTTCAATGATTGATAGTCATGTGTAGTGGTGCACACCTTTCATTCCAGCACTTCAGAGGCAGCCATATCTTTGTGAGTTTAAGGCCACCCTGGTCTACACAGAGATTTACAGGTCAGCCAGAGTTACATGGTGAAACCCTGTCTGAAAATAAATAAATAATAGAAGTAAATTAAAGAAGAGAAAAAAAGAAAAGAAAAGATATTTGCTGACAAGCTTGACTACCTGGGTTCTATCCTCGAGGACCATATGATAAAAGAAAGAACCAACTTCTGAAATTTGTCCACTGACCTCCATACAAATATACAAAAGAAATAAAAAGTCAGTAAATATGATAAGATTTTTAAGACTGTCAACTTAACAGGATCTGATTCAACGAGGAGACAAGCCTATGGACATACCTATCAGGGATTGTCTAGATCAGTGGTTTTCAACCTTTCTAATGCTATGGCCCTTTAATACAGTCCCTCATGTTGTGGTGACTCCCAACCATAAATTTATTTTCTTTGCTACTAAAATTACTTTGTAATTTTACTACTGTTATGAATTACAATGTAATTATCTGTGTTTTCTGATGGTCTTAGGTGAACCCTGTGAAAGGGTCATACAACTCCCAAAGGGGTCGAGACCCACACATTGAGAACCACTGCTCTAGATAAAGTTACCTGAAGTGAAAGATTTGTCCTAAATGTGGATGCTACCATCCCATGGGCTAGAGTTCTAAACTGAATATAAAAGAGAAAATAAGCTGAGCACTGGCATTTATTGCTCTCTGTGTCTTGACTGCAAGTATAATGCCATCATCTGTCATTAAGATGGAAATGACCAGATGTGATTGATATATTGTGCACCCCAATAAACTTATCTGGGGGTCAGAGAACAGAACAGCCACTATATTAATCATAGTGGTAGCACACTCCTTTAATTCTAGCATTCCAGAGGCAGAGATCCGTCTGGATCTCTGTGAGTTCAAAGCCACACTGGAAACAGCTAGGCATAGTGACACACACCTTTAATCTCAGGAAGTGATGGCAGGAAGCAGAAAGGTATATAAGGTGTGAGGACCAGGAACTAGAGCCTTTTAAAGCTTTTAGCTTTTAGCATCAGTTCAACTGAGATCCATTCGGATGAGGATTCAGAGGCTTTCAGTCTGAGGAAACAAGATCAGCTGAGGAATTGGCAAGGTGAGGTTGAATGTGGCTTGTTCTGTTTCTCTGATCATTCAGAGTTCACCCAAATACCTAGCTCCAGGTTTGTTTTTATTAATAAGACCTTTTAGAAGTTCCTGTTACAACCAGATAATAAAATAACATGAAATATATTTGAACTCAAGATCGACACATGGAAAAAATACTGAAAATTAAAAAAATATGTGTGTGCTCATGTGTCTATGTGTCTATGGCAAGGCAAAGAAATAAATATATTACCTACCTGTAATTTGTAATGTGAAAAACCAGGGGTGTGCACATAGGAACCACAAGTACAATGAGCCTAAGATGAGAATTCTAGTCAAAAGACCTTATTGAGGCTCATGGGCCTGTTGAGTTTGCAAAGAAAAGTCACAAAGCCAAATAAATATTGGTGAAACAAAATGACTTACAAGTACTAAATAATTAGAGCATAAAGAAAATGTAAGTGTTGTCAAGAGACACTAGGCCAGTGAAACCAAATAAGAGACATTAGCTCTGAAGTATCAGTTCACCTAATCTGATAATAGATACTTAAATAAGATTAATGTTTGACAATGAACATCATCTTTAGAAAATATTTTTAGGGAGTTACCACACCTCCTTGGTTGTTAAATAAATGAGAATACTAAAATCCTATGAATATTTATTGACAATGGTAGTGGAATATTTAGAGAAATAGGAAATATCAAGGAATAATTTACAATGACAAAGTACACTGATGAGCTATGCATGAGTAATAAATGGTTTGTAGTATTTAACTAGAGATGTCAAACTAGATGTCTTGCTTTTTTATTTGAGAGCACAGCATCACACTCATTAGCCTAGAACTCACATCACAGTCCAGGCTGACTTCAAACTTGTGGTAAACCTTCTGCTTCAGCCTATAACATACCCAACTCCCAAGCAGGCATTTAACCAGTGGGAATCACCTAGGACAAATGGTTGCTCTAAGTCTTTCCCTTCTGGCACAAATAACCTCACCCACTTCCTGGCACTGAATGTCTCATGACCTATAAGAGTCAGGTAAAAGTCACATACACACACACACACACACACACACACACACACACACACACACACAGAGAGAGAGAGAGAGAGAGAGAGAGAGAGAGAGAGAGACAGACAGACAGACAGACAGACAGACAGAGACAGAGACAGAGAGACAGACAGAGACAGAGACAGAGAGACAGAGATGCTGTAACTGTCAACAAACAAGAGTTTTATAAATAGGCCATTTTTTTTCTGTGCTTACCTATTTCTGCTTCCTAATCACACTGTTTGAGATCATCCAAACTTTAAGACCAATGAAGAATGCCTTTCCATGAGGGCCCATGACTTAGCATCACTCATATTTGACCAGGTGCAAACTTGTGCTTAGCCTCCCAAGGGTTTAGTGATCACGGTTCTCAGTTACTAGCAAATATGCCTACCTGATTCACAATAAGCCCTAGCTAGGAAAGCACCTCCAGAAGGATCTGCCTGGTGGTACATTATATAAATATGACATCTTTGGTGCCACCAGGCTCTTCTGTTCAGCATAAGTGGACTGGCTAGGACACAAGTATCTTAGAATGAAATACAAAGACGTCTGAGATTTATTTATGTTTCCTTTGCCACCATGCAGTTTGTTAGGGTTACACCAAGGATTTGGGTTATAAATCTAGAAGTCAAAGTGTTCTGTTTACTCCCCCTGGATATGACCACTGAGATCCTGAATCAGAACAGCTATGATCACTCTGTTAAGACACTTAAATATCAAGGCTATTAATATTCCCTCATGGAGTACAGTCCTCAGAGTCCCCTGCTTCTTGAATATGCTAGCAAGTGCTCTACCTCTGAGCTCAACCCCAAGCCCCACATTTTTTATTTGAGATCTACCAGCTACTTAAATCCCAATAAATATTTGGACGTGATAAATATTCAATAATTATACATTTGAGTGTTTTTTAAAGCCTGAGGAGAACAGAAACAGAATTAAACTGAAGTATTATGAGAAAAGACATTTCATAAATATTTTCCTCTGCTAATGATACAGAAATAACAGCAAATGAGAAACTGCCATCTATACTTAATATCCTCCCCCTAATCCTAACTCTATTAGTTAATTTTCAGTGGCTGTGACAAAACACTATGACCAAAAGCAACTTAGAGGTGAAAAGAGTTTATTTTGGCTCATGATTCCAGAGGTCCATAGTTCATTTTGGTAAGGAAAGCATGACGGTAGAAGTTTGTGGTCAGCCTGAGAGCAAGTCAAGTATAGAGATACTATTTTGTCCACACACAGAAAGCAGACAAAGGAAGAAGGCCAATTCTCAAAGCCAATTCCCAGTGACATACTTCCTCCAACAAGACTGAACTTCCTAAAGGTTCCTTAACATCTCCTAATAGTGCTACCAACCAGGGACATGGGCATTAAGGGACGTTTCTCATCCAAACCACAACACTGATCATGAGTTGCTTTCTAACTCTTATCCTCCCAACCCTATACCATTGTAGATGCTAGATCCAATCTTGACTGAAACAAAAGATTTTTCTTTCTTTATATTATCTATCTATCTATCTATCTATCTATCTATCTATCTATCTATCTATTTTTTTTTTTGGAGTCAGGGTTTCTTTCTGTAGCCCTGGCTGTACCAGGTTGTCCTCAAACCAGGAGATCAACTTGTCTCTGTCCTCCTCCAGAGTGCTGAGATTAAAGGCATGCAGCACCACTACCAGGCACAAAGGTTTCTTAAAGTCAAAACTGTTGCTATCTCTTTGGTAATTTTTGACAAAGCAGAATTAAATCATTTTCTGCTTCACTGAAGGCAAGGGAAGGCTGACTTATCAGTGCCTGTGCAAGGCATGGGAATCAGAAAAGCAGAGCCTGGATCTCAGTAAATGTGAACAGAAAGCTCTTTAAGAAATGGCATGATGGTTAATCATCATTGTCAACTTGACTGGACCTGGAATCACCTAGGAGATTGGTGTGACCATATCTGCAGGTGTGTTTGCAAGGGCATTTCCAGATAAAATTAACTAAGCAGGGCAGACCTGTTCTGACCATGGGCAGCACCATTCCAGGGCACTGGAGCTCAAATAGGAAGGAAAAAAAGCAAGCTGAGCATAAATGAAACAGTCTAGAAAGTTAGGGAAATTATGGAGACATGAGAAGGGGAGTTCTCAGAGAAGAAGCCTGTCATGGGAGAATTTGGTTGAAGCTTCTTACCAGCTGAGACACAAGAATTCCGGCATAATTAACAACTGTTTAAGGGCTGTCGCCCTCCATATCTGAAAGCCTGTGGTTTTTCAGGACTCCTAAGAGAAACCCTAGTGTGCAATCCTAGTGGCTCCTGGTTTTGCCTTACCAGATTATAATCTTACTCAAGGCACTTCTGGATCCACAAGGAGATGGGTGTTTCTTAACAACTCTTTGAAATGTAACCAAAATGGTATATATATATATGTGTGTGTGTGTGTGTGTGTGTGTGTGTGTGTGTGTGTGTGTGTATGTATATATATGTGTATATGTGTATATATATATATATATATATATATATATATATATATATATGTCTAATGCTAAGACAAATGTGATTTTCCCCTTCAGAAGCCTGCAGCCCAAATAACTGTCTCTTAACCTCATGATTAAACTTTTCCTGTTGATAAACAGCAAGTCTTCTTTGAGACACCCACACCCATGTTGGTGGGTATGCTTTTATTTTTTTCTTAACTGCCTTTCTGTCATTAAAAAAAAAAACTATTTTGCCTCATTTCAACTAGTCCTGAAATGTTTTACTGCATCGAAGCCACAGATCCTGGTTTTGTGTGTAGTAGGGTATCTAAGAGATGACGAGAACTCCTTGGGCTGCTGAGAGTGATAGCATTGAGTTGTGGCTCCATTTCTGTCTGGCTGACACTGGCGATCCCTTCCCTCCATTTCCTCCTGTCTGCCTGATGTGAACTAAGCTGCTCTGCCATGCCTTCCCTGAAACTATGGACCATGGTAACCCTTTCTCCTTCCAGTTTTCTGTGCTGGCTATTTTGTCACAGTAACATGAAAAGTCACAGATGGGAAGGGCAGAGGAAGTACCGAGCTGAAGCTATATGGAGTGGGGAAGAGCAGACCTCCCCCAAAGAGGCTACAGGAAGGACCCAAAAGCCAGTAAAGAAAAAGACCTGGAAGGGGGAGTTAGATAGCTCAGTAATATACTGGCAAGGCTTGAAAGTAAGAATGTTAGCACACAATTGCTATAATGTTGACTGTTCTCAGTCCACAGAACTTCAAGTCAGCTAAATAAATGTCGGTGTGAATAATTTTGGTTGAAAATGATGTTGCCAATAAAACAAGACTCATTCCCAGATCTGAGGTCATAAAGAAGAAGTCACATGGCAATAAAGCAAGTTCTGAGCAAATTCCATGGAAGCAGAAATCAAGAAGGAGATGAGCTGCAAAGAGTTTAAAAAACTGTAGCTAAGGAGACAGTTCACTGAGTAACATGTCTGCTGCAAAAGCCTGAAGACCTGAATTCAGATCCCTGACACCAACATAAAAGCTGGGCATGATACCATGCACCTTGAACTCCAAAGTAAGGGCAGGAGAAAAAGACAGATCCCTGTAGCTCACTGGCCAGCCATTTCCAGCCAGCCAGTGAACTAAGAATTCAGTAAGAGGAGGCTCTTTTTGAAAAATACACAGAGAGTGATAGAGGAAACCTGTTGATCTCTGGTTTGCAAAGATATGCATGTATGCACACATATGAGCATGCATAGACATACACACTCAAACACACATATGCAAAACACATATAAACAGTTTTTAAACATGAATTTACACACCTGCCTCTTTCTGCCACCCCTGTCATCATAAATCCATAGACAGGGATGGCAGTGGTTCTTCCCCTGTGTGACAATTAAGATTTGGCATCATTTCCTTCGACTATCACAGCAAGTGGACCAAGCTGCCAGGCACTTTACACAAATATGCTAAAATACATCACAGGACATCTTCCTTCACCTGCACAATTCACATGTATTTTATAATCACCAGTCTTAGAAACTAATTAACGGCTTTGTCCCCAAATCTGCCTCTTGTCTCTTTCTCTTTCTTTCTTTTCTTTTTCAACACAAGGTCTCATGTAGCCCAGGCTGGCCTTCAACTTTGACCTTGAACTTTTAATCTTGCTTTCTCCATCTTCCAAGTGCTGCGATTCCAGGCATGACCTCATCACATCTGATTGCAGCGGTACTGAGGTTCAAACCCAGGGCGTAGGACATGCTGGGAAAGCTCTCTGCCAGATGTGTTGCATCTCCAGTGCTGTCTATATGTCACATGGTCAAAAATCATGGACATCTACTTGTGAAGTCTTGTTGGCCTGCAGGCGTCCCCTCCTTTCTCACATCTCTTCAGACATCAAGTCCAGTCAAGTTACCACCTGCTTCTCTACTTGTTCCAATTTTCTTCCTGTCATGGCAAAATCATTGGAGTGGCCTACAAAACATTATCTACAGCCATCCCAGCCCTCCTCCAATCATTCTCCCTCTCCCTATCTCCCTCCATCTTTAATACTAGAAAATCCTGTTTCTTCCAATAAATTTACATTCAGACTTTTGGGCCCATACCACTAGGACAAAAAACAACTCATCACTTGATGAGTCCCTCTTTCTGGGAAAGGGAAGGAAATGAAACACTATTTTAGGATCAGCAAGATGACTCAGTGGGTAAAGGAAAACTATGGTAGAAGGAGAAAAATTATTCCCAGAAGTTTTCCTCTGACTTCCACATATGTGCCATGGCACACACTCTAACACACACACACACATACACACACACACACATACACACACACAAACACACACACACACACACACACACACACACGATAAATAAATAAATGTAAATGTAACTTAAAAAAATAAACATCGTTTTACATGTCGTTCTCCCAATAGTGTTCTGTTTCTTAGGGGACATTCTTCAATTCTTTCATGGTCAAACCTTGGAATAAAATATTTGGCTATTTTTTTTTTGAGACAGGTTTCTCTGTGTGTCCCTGGCTGTTCTGGAACTCACCCTGTAGACTAGACTGGCCTTGAACTCATAGAGATCCACCTGCCTTTGCCTCCCTAGTGGTAGGACTGAAGGACTGCATCGTCACTCTTGCTTTAAAATCACTGGAAAAAAGACTTTCATTGCAAGGCATACTTCCGCCCTTTGCAATGTTTTTCTGCAGATAAAAATACTGCTGTAGAGCCTTCACCTCATCCAATCATCCAATATCTCCTGCCATCGATGTCTCCTTTTTTGTCTTTTCCAGCACTTGGATAATACTGTTGCATATTATCCAGTTATTTTAACTCAAAATGTTTGGAGTAGTTCTGTTCATTGTGGTATGAGAAGTAATATCAATCATTAATTCTTGTTACTTGTAGCAGAAGGCAATGGCATTACCTGTAGTGCATTTGACTTCAAGACCGAGATGACTCCTTCAGTAGATTCATATATATTCGGAAGAACAGAAACCTCATGACATTTTAAACAATTTTATTAAGAGCACTGATTATCTTTAAATTATAAGAACCACAAATGATTATGGAAAGTAAGATAAAATATTCATGGAAGTGGGAGAGAGGCAGGTTTCTCTAAACCTTTGAGTAATATCTTTGATAAGTGGGAGGTTCAACTAGTGAGGGCATCTCACACAGTATTCCCAGTCGAGCTGAAAGAAAGCAAACATGCTCTCATGTCTCCCCACTGTCTCTTCTCCACCTCCTGATTTCTCATAAATACATAGAGTATCCTCAACCTGATGGCCCAGAATCCTCCAGGAAATTCAAACATAATTTGAATTCCTTTATATATTATTCAAATTCATTTTCCACTCTTGATCTAGTCATCTCAACTAATAAAATACAGTCACATTAATTCTATTATAAATTGAAGACTTGACTCACATGTACCCTCTAATGTCAGCCTGAGAAGGCAGGGTTTCTTCTACACACTGAGAGATCTAACACACCTGAGTTTTTTTTTTTCTTTTTCTCCTAGTACATATGGTTTTCCATATGTTTGATCTTAACTTCTTTGGGACTAATTAACACATACATGGATGTAATCATATGTAGATTTATGCACATGACCTTCACATTTCTCATGTGATATTTTCAAATTCCCAGTCTCAAAGGCTTTTGAATACAGCATCATCTCAGATTTCTCATTTCCTCCAGATGAGGACTCAGCACCAGAGATAACACTCATTTAAAAGGAAGGAAGAATTGCACTTAGTGAAAGAGGAGTGTATATCGTCTGAGGTATTCACAAAAATATTACAGACAGATTCCTACGGTGTTCTTCAGTCTTCCTTTCCTTATTGCCTACCTATCTTTATAAGATGTTGTTTCTGACCATTCAAACACCAAGCTCTGTGTGCATGCATGTGCACGTGCGTGTGCGTGTGTGTGTGTGTGTGTGTGTGTGTGTGTGTGTGTGTGTTATGTTACTTTCCTGTTGCTATGATAAAATACTATGACCAAAAACAAATTTTGGAAGATTTGATTGGTACTTATTGTCCCAGAGGAAGGGTCCCTAATAGTGGGGGAGGCACGGCAGCAGGCACCTTGAGCACAAAACCAAGATATCACGTCTTCAATCCCAAATACAAAGCAGAAAGATAGAACTGGTAGAACTGTAAGTAGGGTGAGACTATGACCTCTCTAACCCCACACCAGTGACGTACTTCCTCTAGCAAAGGCTCCCCTTCTAAAAGGTTCCATAACTTCCCCCAAACAGTGTCAATAGCCAGGGACTATGTGTTCAAGTACATGAGCCTATGGGGAGACATTTTTCATTTAAAGCACCAAAGTGTGTGTGTGTGTGTGTGTGTGTGTGTGTGTGTGTGTGTGTGTGTGTGTGTATGTGTGTAGAAACCAGATGTCATTGTTGAATGTTTTCCTCCATCATTCTCCATCTTATTTTCTAAGAAGAGACAAGGTTTCTCACTAAATCTAGAAATCACCAACTGGCTAGAAAACAAGTTCTTGCACTCCCCCTTTCTCCACTCCCTATTTCTGAATTACAGACACATAGTCATGTCTGCCTTTTAGTTAGTGTGAATACAGGAGATCCAGTATTAGGTACTAATGCTTGCACAGCAAGCATTTTACCAACTGGGCCACCTAGCCTCTTAGGTACATTTTGTTACTAGAGATCAATGTGTGAGTTGGTTCTAAAAACATATATCCCAGACTCCAGACAACTAGATTCCATGCAGATGTGCCCTGCTAGTCTGAAGCGTCAGATTCTAGTCATGCCCTATAAAATATATAGTGTACTATATGGTCACTTTAATATCTCTGTTTTTATTTTGTCCCCTAAAAAAATGGAGTCCCTCCAGCACTCTCTCCTAAACCTTTTTGGGTTGCTATAGAGCACTATTTACACATAAAGATGCCTTTAAAACTTATAACTGAGATTATCTACAAAGTTTTATTATCATTATCATTACGGCTTTTGTGTATGCCACAGATACCTCTTGTTTGTTTGTCTTGTAAGAAATTTATTTTATATGTCTGATTGTTTTTCCTACATGTATTATAAACACTACATTCATGTCTGGTGCTTCAAGAGGTCAGAAGGGGGAATTGGATACTTTGGAACTGGAGATTCAGATGGTTGTAAGTCACCATGTGGGTGCTGGGATCAGAACTTGGGTCCTCTACAAGAGAATCAAATGTTCTTAACCACGGAGCCATCTCCCTAGTCCCATGATATTCTTTATGGGAAGCTTTGGTCTGATCTCACAGAGGACCCAGGAGTATGCTATGCCTCAAGAGTTGCATTGATCATGGGCAAAAGATTCTGACCTTGGTGCCCTAGGACCAGCCAGGTATTGGTTGATCAATTCTCATGTATCTGTGAGTAGGAGTGGAGAAAGAGACTCTAGGCACTCCATTTTAGTTGGTTCAGATGGTCAAAGGGAATCACAGGGGAAAAAGAGTAAAAGCAAATCTAACAGGGTATAGAAGACAGAAAAACAGTAAATATTATTACAAGGTATCCTAAATAGACCCCAGCATTGTCTACTGTACTGGAGAAGAAAGATCATTCACCAAACTCCAAACCTCCATGCCACACAAATACAATTAATTGCTCTTGGGTTAGTTGAAACTTCCCAGTGGGTTTTTTTTTTTTTTTTTTTTTTTGTGGGTGGTTGGTTGGTTGGGTTTGAGACAAAATCTCACTATGTTTCCCTGACTGGCTTGGAACTCACTATGTAGACAAGGCTGGTGTTGAACTCACAGAGATTTTCCTGCCTATGGCTCTAGGACATGGAGTTAAAGGCAATCCACTGAGACATTCTGAAACTTCAATGAAATTCACCAAATCTTCAATTTCATATGCTGTATTTGGGATTTGTCAAGACCTTCCTAATGGATCAGCTCTTGTAGAATGGTTAGCATTCCAAGAAAAACAACAAAACCTGGTTCTGTGCTTTACAGCCCTGGAGAGAAGACCTAGGAAAGCAAGCCCTGAGCATGGCTAGACAGGTGATCACACCTGGCCACTCCTCAAGCAAGGCAAAATGGAACACAAGACTCTGAGGACTGCAGACAAGGGGCTCTGTGTCAAGGAAACTCCAGCAAGGATGCTTGAGACACATTTGCTTTCCAGATTCTTGATCTGTGTTGTATTAAATGTGAAATGTCTTCTATATAGATTCATACACTGGAACACTTGACCCTTAGGTTGATGGTGCTGTTTCCCAAGGCTGGGGAATCTTGGAGAGGTAGAGTCTTGCTGGAGGAAGCAAGGCTTTAAGGAGCAGGCCTTGCTGGGTAGACCAGAGCCCTCTTCCAGTTTACTTTCTGCTTCCAGATCCAGGCAGGTGGAAACAAAGAGCATTGTCCCCCTGCTGCCAGGTCATGAGCTACTATTATCATTGTGCCTTCCTGACCATGATATGCTCAAACCAGGAGCTGAAATAAAGCCTTCTTTAAGTTGCTTTTTGTGTGGTATTTGGTCACAGCAGTGAAAAAATAAATAAAAACAAAAAAGATGTCCTACAATCAATCTACAATTCCAAATCTCTGCCTGTGAGGGGCTGCTTCCATCCAAACTCATCCTTCTACCTAGGTTTTGCCTTCTGTGTTAACAGCAGCAAGGGACATTGCCTTGGGGAAAAATGAGGATTGTGGCCGTCTGGTTGAAGATGAGAGAAGTTTGTGTTTTAATTAGTATATTCCCCTTTTTAGTTTTTTTTCTTTTTTATCATGAAACTATGCAGCCTTTTTCTGACCTGGAATTCACTACATAGACAAGATTGCCCTTGAACTCACAGGTATCTGCCTGCTTCTACCTTCTGAGTACTGGGATAAAGGTGTGAACCATCATACCTTTGCTGCTTTTGTACACTGGTTCAATAAAACACTGATTAGACAGTACCCAGGCAGGAAGTATAGACAGGATAAGTAGAAAAGGGGAATTCTGGGAAGATGAAGGCTGAGTTAGGAGACTCCAGCTTGCCATCCAGGGATCAGCATATAATGGTACACAGATAAAGCCATGAAACATGTGGTGACATATAGATTAACAGAACTGGGCTGATTTAAGAGTAAGAGCTAGTCAGTAGTTAGCCTGAACTAATGGCTGAGTAGTTTTAATTAATATAAGGCTCTGTGTGTTTACTTGGGCCTGAGCTGCTGCGGACCAGGTGGGACACAGGAAAACTTCCAGCTACACACCTTGGCCTAATCTTTTTAATAGCAATTCAAGGGAAATTTAAACTTTGACAATATAGTCATTAATTTAAATAGACTTTAGTTGTTTCTATACTTAAGTAACATACTTATTCTCTTTCCTTAAGGCAATCAGTTTAACTGGGCTAAACAAGCTATTCACTTGAGATGTATATACTATTCCATATTCTGTAAGATTAATTACTTAACACACATCATTTCCCCTAAAGATCTAGTCCCTTCATTATGTTGCTTAGAAGTAAATTTTACTATAGAAATATCTGGTTAAATTTTGGAATAATGTGTTTGTTAGAGAATACTTGCACATGATACTTTAAATGAAATTAACTCAAGAATCCATAAGATGTAGGTAGTGGGTGTAGCTTGATGGTAGACTGCTTGCCTAAAATGTGGGAGAACTAGGATTCAGTTCTCTGCACTGTAAAAAAAAAAGAAACTAGGAAAGGTTTCATAAGATGTTCTAAGTCATTTAAGTTTAGATAAGCTTTGTGATTGCTTAGTGTTTTATGCTATGAAAAGAATTGTTGTTCCCTGATTATGTTGAGAAGCCACCATTCTCCAGCTGCATTTGAATATGGTAATGGATACAATTATATGGCCAGCCCTGATTTGCTGCACAAACAAGATGTCTCCAGTTGGCCCTGTCCTATCTTTCTAAAAACAATCTTGTGTAAAACAATCACTTACAACCTATGCCAAACAACTTGTTAACATCTTCTTTTGCCTTCTGACAAACCTAAAGTATTTTGTTTTGCCCTGGCCTCAAACTCATTTTGTCACCCAGTATAGCCTCACACTCAGTAATCCTCCTGCCTTAGCTTCTCAAGTCAGAAAAGTTTGGGGAAGGATGATTTTTATAGTTTGAGTCTCCACAAAATACTTCTCAAATGATCTTCTTCTCTCATTATACTTCCAGCTATTACACAGATAGTATTAAATGCACCCCACTCACCCCTAAACACCACTGCATAGATGCCTCTAAATCACATTGCATGGATGCCTATAAACCCCATTGCATAGATGCCAGTCAATCGATGCATGCTGGGGATGATGTTCATGTGTTTCTTGTTAATGAAAATATGATTACATAGGAAGCAAAAATGGCTTCTCTTTCCCCTGGTTGGCCAGAAGCAACAGTAGCCATAGGGAACAGGAGTTCATCTTTCTTAGATTATGCTTTGTCATCTTCCATTGCTGCTAGCCACTGCTGTCCAATCATCTCAATCCCAGACTAACTGGTCTCTTAATACTAGGTTAGCCAAACCTTTGCCTAGTAGAACTTGCTCAGAACTGTGAACCCTCAAAATCCAAAGTCTAGGCTTCCATCTTCCCTTTAATTTTCAAAATTAGATGCCACAGCATGGAGCAGGGTATGGGTGGCATTACTTGTAACCCCAGCATTTGAGAGATAGAAGTAGGAGGATGTGCAGTTTGAGGCCAGCCTGGGTTAAAGAGAACTAGTCTCAAACAAAACATAATTAAACAAACAACAACAAAAAATTGAATCCCACAATGATCTCCAAAACAATGCAATTCAAATACACAAAGCTTCCTAATATGTGACATAAATGGAGTATATTTCAGTTTTGCAGTGAGACTTTGTCTCAAAAGGCAAAACAAAGTCTACCTCCTTAAGTCATGGCACAGAAAAGTGCTAGTGAGTTCTTTGATACAGGTTACAAGTGATATGTTGGTTTTACATGATATTGTTTACAGAGAGATGGGTCAGAACCAACTGGAGACAACTTGATTGCACAGCAGCTCAAGCTAGCCAGGCAACTGACCATGCAACTGGAGAGTGGTGGCTCCTCAGCATTTTAATCAAACACTCATTTTTGCAGCATAAAAGATGAAAATAATCAAGAAGCTTAACAAAGCCAAATATATAATGATGCTAGAAAGCTCTCATGATTCTGTATGCTGAAATGTCCTAACTGCTAGGAATCCAATGTCATTTTTCTTTAATATATGTATATTAACAGAAAAAATCAGAAGGATGATACCATGTCACCAATAGTCCTGCCTGTGCAGTAGAATTTCCAGTGATCCATTTTACTTTGTGGGGCTTTACATTGCTTCCCCAAGTGTTATAATATCAATATAAAAAGAGCAAATAAAAGAATAATTGCATTGCTTCTAAATGTAAATCATAAATAACTCTTACCACTTTGTAATTTTGGCAAGTTTGCTACCATGACACAACACTACTTAGTATCTCTGTAAGAAATTAGGGAATCAACAATCTACCATGGTAGCTGCTTACACTCCACAAAATTTAGCAGAGTGTCTACTGTGCAGCCCAATGTGTTATGGATAACACATGCAATTATCGTCCTCACATTCAGGAAGCAGAGGTAAGAGGATCACTAGTTCAAGGCTAACCCAAGCTACAATATTGAGACCTTCACTGGTGGTTTGAAATAAAATGGCCCCCAAAAGGAGTGGCACTATTAAGAGGTGTGGCCTTGTTGGAGGAAGTGTGTCAGTGTGGAGGTGGGCTCTGAGGTATCTTTTGCTCAAAATACCACCCAATGTCACAGACCACTTCCTGCTTCCTGTAAGATGTAGGATTCTCAGCTACTTCTCTAGCTCCATGTCTGCTTGCATATCATGTCCCACCATGATAATAATAAACTGAACCTTTGAACTGTAAGTGAGCCACTCCCATTAAATATTTTACTTTATAAGAGTTGCCATGGTCATGGTGTCTCTTCACAACAATAGAAACCCTAAGACAGAAGTTGATACCAGGGACTGGAGAATTGCTGTGATAGACTGCCATGTCTTTTTTTTTTTTTTAAGAATAGTATGGATTTGGGGAATTCAGGTTAGGAAAGTAGTGGAATGCTTTAAGCACTGCTTAAGGGCCATACTAGTACAAGCCTGGAAGACCATTGTGCTAATAATGATTTGAACTGTCAGAGGCTGGATCAAGAGGTTTCAGAGGAGAAGAATTTTAGTATGTTTCCTAGAAATCATTCTTGCAGTGTTTTGGTAAAGAAAGTAGCTGCTTTTTGCCCTTGTCTGAAGAGTCTGCCTGAGGCTAAAGTGAAGAGTTTTGGATTAATTCTTTTGGCAGAAGAAACTTCAAAACAGCTTGATATAGACTGTTGTGTGATTATTAGTGGTAACTCTAATAAAGATTTATAATGAAAAGGAGCAAGCTGAGCAGGGTAAATTACAAGATGGAAAATTTGAGGAGAAAAAGAACAGCAGGAAATGTAATGGAGCAAAGTCCTGTGTTCAAGGAGACAAATGGATTAAGAAATGGAATAAAGGGAGTGGTGACCTCAGGGCAAGATCCCACCCAGCTAAATTTCCACCTTGTGAAAAGGAATTAAAGAAAAGCTTAGAACCAGGTGTGGTGGTACAGGCCTCTAATCCCAGCAGTCTGGAGGCAGAGACTGATGAATTTCTGAGTTTGAGGCCAGCCTAATCTACAGATTCAGTTTCAGGACAGTCAAACTTAGGCAGTGAAGGTAGCCATTGAAAACAGAAAGCAGATAAAGAAAGAACTGAACAAGAAGCTATGTTCCAGCCCCAGCAAGCAATAGAACTTGGCAGCTTCAGCCATGTGGTTCTGGCTTTAGAGTAAAGGAATGGCTAAAGAAAGCTGCTGAGGCCAGGCATGTGTCAGGGGTGCCCCTGAGTGGAGGCCCAGAGAGTCAATTGTGTGAAGCTGTGAAGGTGAAGCCTGGATTGCCCTGGAGACTCCAAGATGTTGGATGCCAGAGTCGTTGGATATCTGCTGAGGAGAGCTGCTAACAGGGAGCGGAACTAGACCAAGAGAAAGAAGTGTGTTGCAGTTAACAAAGCTGAAAGAGTTGGGAGATCTGAAGAGTGCTTTGACATCAGACATGGAGATGCAGAGTTTGGAGTTTTCCCAGCTGGCTTTTGGTTTTGCATTGGTCTGGTTTTTCATCTCTATGTTCCCTTCTCTATGTTTTGGAATGGTAATGCGTATCCTGTGCCATTATATGTTCGAAGAATGTGATCTGCTTTTTGATCTTGATTTTATAGGGGATTACAGTTAAGAGATTATATGACTCTCAGAAGAGACTTTGAACTTTAGACTTTTAAATAAGTTTGAGACACTTATATGACACTATGGGGACTTTGAAGTTGGACTTATTTCATTTTTGCATTATGATATGGCTACAAGCTTTTTGGGATCATGGAATGGAATGTAGTGGTATAAAAGAAAATGGCCCTCAAAGGGAATAGCACTATTAAGAGGTGTGGCCTTGTTGGAGTGGGTGTGGCCTTGTTGGAAGAAGTGTGTCACTGTGGAGGTGGGCCTTTAGATCTCATATGCTCAAGATACCAACCACCCAGTGTCACAGACCACTTCCTGTTGTCTGCAAGATATAGGACTCTCAGCTTCTTCTCCAGTGCCATGTCTGCCTGCATGCTGCCATGTCCCACCATGATGATAATGGAGTGAACCTCTGAACTGTAAGTGAGCCACCCCAATTAAATGTTTTCCTTTATAAGAGTTGTTGTGATTATGGTGTCTCTTCACAGCAATAGAAACTCTAAGACAGAAGTTAATACCAGGGAGTGGGGTACTATTGTGACACACCCTTTAAAGAATAAAATAACAATGAAGAATAGCAGGAATGTTCCTTGTGCAAATGATTGCTCTGGGAAGTTGCCCAAAGACCACTCTGCCATCATGTCCTGGGAAAAGTGAGCTGTAGGAAGCAGTGGCATATGCTCACATTATTTACAATGAGAGAGACCTGAGACTAGAAAGGGGTTTAATAAATAGCAATAACAGAATTCTGATACCCAATAGAAGTTCCCTAAACTATAGGAAATCTCAAAAATACATATGTTAGTTTCTTGGAATTTCAAATATTGAGACAAGGATGCTACTAGGCACCTTACAAGGCACCAGACAGTTCCCACAGCAAAGAACAGACCTGCTTACAATGCCAAAGGAGCTGAGGTTGACAATGCCTGCTCCAGAAATCAGGAGGCAGACAGAACAGAGTGAGAAGTCCACGGCAAACTTCACCTACTCAGTGAATCCCCTTAGGAGTCCAGCTGGCACACTACTCCTATACACAGACATATACACAAAATTGAGAAATCAGACAGGGAGTTATGAAATTATGGATTGTAGTAGTTGAGGTTTTTTTGTATAGGGTTTTTATTATTTTGTTTTTCCTTTCAGAAACCAGCTTTACCAACATTTCTAATTTTAAATTATATACTTAAGGTTACTAGATTACTACTTTTTTCATCTTCCATTGCCTTCTTTTTAAAATTATGTGAACCCTATCTGTTGGCGGATGTCATGCTTCTCAATGGTCATCAGACCCATGGAAATCTAGGACTTCATTTTAAGGTAGCCAGGAATGATTGCCCTAAAATGAGCACTTAAAAATGCTAAATTGCTTCAGGAATCTCATGTAATATGTATCTTCTTTTCTGTGCATCATTTCTCATCAGTATTAAAAAAGAAAGAAAGAAGAAAGGAAGGGAAATTATCATAAGAATTATGCAGAGAAAAATATATGTATTTTTTTGCCTATGATTCTTAAGTGGTTTAACGGGATTATCAGGGAATATGAAAACTATATCCTTAAAAATATCCTTGTGGTTAGTCTTTCTCCACCTTAAACAAATAGACTCCAAAAAGTCGTGGAAATTAATGAGCTCATCTTGGGAGCCACCATGGCTCCATAGCAGGTCATTCACTGTGTCCTAGAGCAGTAATGAGTCAAGGATGCTACAGGCTGTCAAATCGTGCAAGTCCCTCTCAGCCACTTCAGCATCTTTGTCTGCTAAGAATGCATTGTCCATCCACCTTTATGTATCAGAATCTGGAGGAAGACTGCAGCTTTCCATTTCAGTTAAGTGTAAGAAGCATCAGTTACTAGAAACAGCGGATGGATCTCCTCTGATTGCAGCACAAACCCAAACTCCTTGACTTTTAACAGAGCAGTGATCCAACTGTGAAGCAGTCTCTGCTGAAACCCCATGAGGTCCAGGGTTCAGTAATTTCAAGGAAATGAATCCCAAGAAGCCATGCTTAGCTGTCAAAACATCTGTTGGCAAAACCCAGGGGGTTGGGGGAGTGGGAAGAGAACACTACTGCCATCCCCCTGCTGGATCAGAAGGTTCTACAACAGTAATTCCAGTGTAGGCAACTCTGGAGCAATTCATCCATGGTGATTTTATTTGGACACCCTCTATGAGTGTGAGTCAGAAACCCCAGGAAAGGAAAGATGAATACCAGAGAAAGGAGACCAAGAAGATTGAGCCTATGATGGTTAATGCTCTATGAGTAAACTGAAGTTTGCTAACAGAGGAAGCCTCAAGGCTGGCCACAGATACAACCTCTTTGTGAGGATGGCATCCACAACCCCCCTTTTTCCTTTTCCTTACTGTCTTGAGGCAAAGATATATTAAGAGGAAGACAGGAGAGGTTAACGAGGCTGTTTCTGTCAGGCCAGTCTCTGCACACAGATTACCTCCATGTAGTTATGACCATCCTCTTCTGGGTAGGCCTGCACTCCATAGCTCCACATCCAGGAATGAACACAAATGAAGGATCACCTTTTCTGTGTGTAGACATGTAAGAGTTTTGAATCCAGCTGATAATCCAGAAAATTCAGTTTACACTCTGCCCTATTCATGGACAAATACACTTTCATAACAATATTCACGGGAAGCTTCAAATGAAAAGTTTTGCATCTCACAGAATGTCACCCACAGTGACACCACATCATCCCAGAGTCCAATCCATAACCTGCTCCTCCTGCCTTCACTGGAGATCTATGGAGACAACTGAACGCTCTGTACTCCACCCATCCAATGAGCTCCATGGGACCATTCCTCACTATGGCCTACCCTTAGGAACCCTGAAAGTATTCTTAGGGCTGTTGGAGCAAGCAATATCTGAATCCCAGGTACCCAGCTAATGGTCTGTACCAGGGGTTGTTAAAGTCTTATGCAGAAGCCATGTTATAAATGAATGCACTTTACAAGCTTTCACACAAGTATATTTCACATGTTGAACATATTCCCTCCATTCTTCTAGACTTTCCTCTTTGCTCCCTCCTCCCTTCCTTTAGACTCCATTGTTCCCTTAGACAGCTTTGCTTTTACTTTTTAAAATTTATATTACATATATCTCTTTATTTTGAATGGTGGGGACATGCAAATACCAATGTTTATCTCTAGATGTCAGAGAGAGTTGTGGGAGTCAGTCCTCTCCTTCCAACATGTGGGTCCTGGTGTTTAAACCCAGGTCAGCATACTTGTAAGCCTTTCCTCACTGAGCCACCTCACTTGCCCAGTTTCACGTCTGCTTTCATTTCATGTGTATATACATGGTTTCATGCATCTACATAAAATCTAGGAACCACACAGGAGAGAAAACACATGACATTTGTTTTTCAGAGACTGGCTTAATTTACTTCATATGATGATTTCCAGTTGCATCCATGTTCTTGCAAATGACAAAGCTTTGTTCTTCATTCGAACTATAAAATTTCATTGAATGCATTACCACATTCTCTATGGACACCTATTTGAGTCCACAAATAGGATACTGTGAATAGTGCTGCAGTCACCATTAATGCAAAAGTGTCTCTATAATATGTTGGCTTGGAGTCCTTTAATTAAATGTCAAGGAGTAGTATAGTGAGGTCATATAAAAGTTCTATTTTTAAGAGATGTTTTTGCTTTTGGTTTTTGTCATTGTTTTGTTTCATATTTTGTTTGTTTGCTTATTTCAAAAACCTCCATACTGACTCCATAGTGGCCAGCCTTGTTTATAATCCCACTGGTAGGTTCCCTTGTATTCACATATTTGCCAGATTTCCTTTTGTTTTCTTTTTTATGTATATTGATGTTTTTGTTTTCATGTACATCTGCATGCCAGATGAAAGCAGCTGATCTCACAGACAGTTGTGAGCCACCATGTGGACGCTGGGAATTGAATTCAGGACCTCTAGGACAGCCCTTGGTCTCAACCTTCCTTCCCTATCAAAAAATAAATAAATAAGTAAACAACAACAACAAAAAAACCCAAAACCAACCAAACCAAAAAAAAAAAAACCCCACTTCCACTACCTCAGGAGAAAGGATAACTGGAGTGGAAAAAGAAAACCCTCCTTATACTTACTAAATAGCAGAGTTCACTAGTCTGAAGGAGCACATGCCTATCTCTTCTGGCCCTGAAAGGAGGTGAACTGCCAGCAAACTGAGAAACTTAACTGAGCTTAAGGCAGCATCTCCTGATTTGGGCAGGACTCAAATGACAGCCAGCTCCACCAATGATATGCAACTTTTAGTCATACCTCATCTTTGGATCCCAGGGATGCTATTTTTCCATGTCACCTGCTCATACCTGCTGTGCACTGCAGCATAAGGAATGGGTGTGCAGGGAAGCTACATAGCTACTATTATGAGTCATAGAGAAAAAATTCCACCACCAAAACAACCTAGGTGTGTCCCTACCTGATGATATTCTAGAATGCTACCCAAAGGTAAGAATAGCCCCCATGCTGTAAATTAGAATAGCAGAGTCCCTAATACATCTCCCTTACCTTCCACATGCATGCTGTGATAAATTACAAGGTCCTTACACTCGCCACTTGCTAACAAAACTGAAGACTTGCCATAATGAACCTGTACACAAGAGGCAGTGAGAATGCTGAGCGCTCATCAGTCTAGAAGATTGATAGAGATTGTACTGTGGTCATTGGGGAAGAATACAATCCGTGCTGTGCTGTTTAAATATCTTGTGTATAATCCTCATAGTTGCCTCTACATTATGACTAGAAAGTGCTTTTTAAGAAAGTAGAAAATTCCACCATCAAAATAGGGGAGCCAGGAGACTTAAAATCTCATGTGTTGGTGCATGCTGTGGAAGTGGAAATGCATAGAAAATAGGCGGACAAACAGAAAGTAGAGCTAACAGCCATCTCTGTGCCTTAATACATTCTGCTTATATGTCAATGCCATGCTATTACTAGGAATTCCAGCTAAAGAAGAGAAGATCTTATCTGTACTCAATACTGTGTAGCATTCTACATACTGCACATAAAACCACTGACGTATCTGGCAAAGGTTAAATTATTTGGCAATTTCGGTTCCTTATGTTTTTTTGTTAGACAGAATCCTATTGTGGACTATAACAAAGCATATCCTTGATATTTAGGGGAAATCATTTCAAGTTTTGGGTAGATCAGAGATTCATTATTTTTCCTCTTTAATGTTGTAACATAAGTTTGTTGTATGTAAACTCACCATCGACTATAATCTTTAGAAGAGGTCCATTTGGAAAGGGTGCTAAGAATAATAATACAGAATTGGTAAGCTCAGATGACAGCAGATTTTATGAGAAACAGGACGAATGGTTGGTTATTCAACTACAAACACACTGCTTTTTGATTTATCAGTCCTGTGGAAGAGTACGATGGATCTCCTTAATCACAAGGTAGAAAATGCCTTTAAAATATAGATATATTCATATTCAGGCTCAGCCAGAATCTCAAAGTCAGATAATAAGCTTGAAATATATGGAGAACTTCTAAAAATATTCAAGGAAATGGAACATCATCAAATGCCAATACGCCCTAGCAACCTCTTCTTTTTCTTGCTCTACGGCAGATGTCTGACACTCCCCAGAGCAGGTGCAGAGGTCAGGGATCAAATTTCCTCTGGTAGCACTAGAGAAAGAACTCAACATGAAAGCTAGAGGTATGCTTTCAGTGTATAAATCTCAATTACTGGGGTAGGCAGTATCCTTTTCAGTTTTAGCATTGACAAAGCTGAAAGTACAGAGGAGGTGTATATGTCAATGCGCCACCTCCCATTTTGCATCCTATTCTGACTTATCCAAGGCCTTCTAAGAGCTCTCATCAACCCAGTATTATCAGTATGAGTGACCCACTTCAACAAGGCAAGTCCCTCTTATCACAACTTGAGGCCCAAACAGGTAAATTTCTGGAATGCAGTGAGTTGAACATCAGTGCTATACATTAATTTGTTGTTGTTTGGTGGGCTGAAAAAATATCTGTCTATTCTCTTGTGGTCATCTTTTTAACAGTTATTCCTGTTGTCAGAAACTTTCCACAACTTTTTCTCCAAATTCAAGGACCCTATCAGGTTTGCTTATGAAGGATTTCCCTTGAGTAATTTAAAAATATTCTTTGGCTCTTGCTTCTGTCTTAAAGGAAAAATCTGGTTGGATCACAATCTTTGCATTTAGAGGAACATCTACTCCCACATGAAATGCATACTCCAGTGAAGCATTACTCATTTTGGGAAAGGGGCCCATTTTCCAATAACTCACAAACATCACCAGGTGCAATCAGACCCAAAAAGGACAACAGGAGTCAGAAAAAAAGAACATTGCTTTGATGGATATTTCAAAAAGCTCTTGCATGACTAACTCCGTAAATACACAAATGAGCCTGTCAAACTCAACTCAATTATTAGACACCCCTGCTGCTTCTATCACATTGCTTACCTTGATCTTAAAAAAAGGGGGGAACCTAAAAAACTAGAAAAAAAAAACAAACAAAAAAAACATGGCCAAGGAAATAAAGTGTGATGAGCTAAAATAAAGAGGGTGTAGAGAGAGGGAAGAAAAAAACTTTTGTTTTTTTCTTTGTAAAGATGCCTTTACAAAGTTAAGATCGCATTATATCCTAGTTGAAGGCAAGGCTCAGTACTGAAACCACACAAATAAACCTCATACATGATGACTGACATCAACAACTGTCCACTAAGACCTGTGTGGTCTTATATACAGAAGCTTGTTAGACTGAATCAGTCAGCCTTCCTGACAGCTTCGTGGGAATATATGTTTGAGTTTGGGATAACTGTGCAGTTGGAGCCACACATTAGCTTTGCCCTTAAGCACTCTTGACAGGGGCTTCTAATTCAAATCTTTAGAACTGGAGTTATCAAACTTTCTATAAATACAAAATGTGGAGACCAAGTATATGGTCTCTGCCACAATTACTCAACTTGGCCACTATAGCTGTAGGCAGCAAGTAAAGTAAATAATTACATATATCTGTGTGCCAGCAAAACTTGAAAAAAAAATTGAGTTGTAGGTAATTTTCATGTGTTGCAGATTAGTATTTTTTTTCAAACCATGGTAAGCTTTGTAAAAATGCATGTGTCACTGACTACATGATAGTATCCACCACCCCACTCCACCTTGTTCAAATATTGAAATCTTAATTCCCAGTTTATTGTTAACTATATCATGAAGGTGAAAACTTCAGTTACTAGGATTAGTGTCCTAATAAAAAGAAGCCCAAATGATTATAGGGCACTTGCCTTGCATGACCAAGACCTTCACTTCCTCCCCTAGCATCACAAAACAAAGTCTCTATTTCTTCCTAGGCTAGGTGTGGTAGTTTACTCCTATAATATGAGCACTGAGAGGCTGAGTTCTAGGCCAGCTTTGGCCCCAGAGACTTCCCTTAAGTCCTATCCCTTTCGACCACAGGAGGACAGAGTGAGATAATATTATCAATGAACCAGGGAACAGCTCTCAGTATAAAGCAGGTCTGCCACACCTTGATCTTGAACACCCAAGATTTCCAAATTGTAGTTTATAAGCTAGTCTAGAATTTTCTGGTAGAGAAGCTTAAATAGTCTAAAATGCCATGCATAGCCGATAAGCCACAGTGTGAGTCTGAATGCTGTATAACCAGAGGAAAGGAATTCTTCCCTCCACCCCCAGCAAACAGTGACATAAGGAAAAACTAGTTTTACCATGTGGTACTTCTCAAGATTTCATAGAGAAAGCTCATCTAAATGACAGTGCATATCTTGAGCATCGTGAAGCATACATATACCCCACAGCTTTTTAGAAAAGAAAATGTTCCTTGGAGAATTGTTGCTTCTTCCATCTGGGTCTTCCTGACAAGCCTTGTCATTCTCCTGATTTCCCAGAAGTTGAAGGCTCATTTTCAAATTTTTAGTTTGTCCTGCTTTGTCCCCCTTTCCCTCACTTTTAAACATTTCCCAAGAATCATCTCATGGGACAACTCTGTAAGTTACTGGGAACAAATCCACACAATGACATGCTTTAAGTCATAGTGTTCTGGTTTGCATTCTATTGCTGTGATAAGCACCGTGACTAAAAGCAACCTGCAGGAGAAAACGGTTTATTCAGCTTGCTACTTCCAGATTACAGCTCATCACTGAAGGAAATCAGGGCAGAAACTCAAGCTAGGAACCTGGATGCAGGAACTGAATCAGATACCAGGAGAGAATGCTATTTACTGGCTTGCTTTCTATGGCCTTCTCAGCTTGTTTTTTTTTTTTTATCTTTTTATAATTTTATAATTAAATTAATTTTACATATCAGCCACGGATTCCCCTGTCCTCCCTCCTCCCATCCCCCAGGGTTTCACACCAGTCCTCCCCCCATTCCCACCTCCTCCAAGGCAAGGTCTCCCCTGGGGATTCAGCTCGGTCTGGTAGATTGATTCCATTGAGGCAGGTCCAGTCCCCTCCTCCCTACACCAAGGCTGAGCAAAATGTCTTAGCATAGGCCCTAGGTTCCAGAAAGCCAGCTCATGTACTAAGGACAGGTCCCCATCCCACTGCCTGAGGACTAAGGAATATCTGCCCAAGGGTGACTCACAGTGGGATTGGCCATCCCACATCAATCATTGATCAAGAAAATGAGGGCTGGAGGTTAAGAGCACTGGTGGTTCTTCTAGAGGACCTGGGTTTGATTCCCAGAACCCATATGGCAGCTCGCAACCGTCTATAACTTCAATTCCATTAGGTCTGATGCCTTCTTCTGACCTCTGACTGAAGGCATCAGGTACACATGTGGTACCCAAATACATATCAAGGCAAAAAATTCATACACATCCTAGACAACTCCAGCATACGTCAACTTGACAAAAATCTGATGAGCAGTGATAGGTACCTGAGAGCAGAAGTGGTGCAGAGTCTTAAAAAATTAAAAGCAAGTAAAAAGTATTACATATAAAAAAGTAGGCAAAATAAAAAATACGTTCCTAAAAAAAGTTTTCCCGAGTATCATATTTAAAAAGCCACCTTTCTTTCCCTTTACCAAACTTTTATTTTTACAAATCTTTGTGTTATTTAATGCTGTTCAGTTTTTGAAGATCAATCACTCTCATGCTGAAAATTTTGGAGGGAATATGACACTTTACATGGACCCCATAAGTAAACAGAAAGTACACAGCTTTCTTTGTGTTAGGGTGGGAGAGAAAGCATGGGCTGGGGAAAGGGCTCAGCTGGTAAAGTGCTTGCCATGCAAGCTTGAGGACACAAGTTTGGTCCCCAGGGCCCACATCAAAAGCCTGAAGTGTATGGAGGTATATGCCTGTAATGTCAACATTGATAAGGCAGAGAGGAGAATCTTTAAGTGCTTACTGGTCACCCTAGCCTACTTGGTGAACTCCAAGCCAATGAGAGATCATGTCTCAAAAAAAAGGTGTATACCAACTAGGGAGATGTCCAAA